>NW_007727216.1:287828-327343 GCF_000696425.1 Galeopterus variegatus
ATTCAGGGCTTACATGTAGTTTTCAAAGAATAGGGATTAAAGAAAAGGTCTGTTTATTTCACGAGGTATTTAACTCATGTTGTCTTCCATTAGGAAAGTGGAATTTTATTGTGGTATAAGTAAAGTGATTTTATTTCTAAAAGAGTAGGCCGAAACGGAGATAAATTTTACCTTTAAAAGAATAAACTAAGCAATGCCACATTAATACCTTGTTATTTACTAGACACAAGATTTTGATTCTCATAATTTCCCCAGATCTAGTTAATTCTATCCATGGAGCAATGATCTTACGGCTTCAGGATCTCAAAGCTGTTCTGTTGCGCTTCCCTTGTTCTGGTTTTATAATGAGAATATGGGATAATGGTATGCCTGCTTGAATTGTTTCAGTTTTTCTTTGTCTCATTCTCCCTGGGTGACCAAAAATAACTCATTTTATTTTACAGAACACTGTCAAAAAAGGTAGCCTTAGAACAGAAATGATAGAAACCAAAAAGTAAAAAAAATAATGATTGTTGGTCTACATAGAATGGATTTCTTCTATTTCTTCTTACTCCTTTATTTATTCTTAAGTCCAAGAGTATTTCAGTGCTCTTACAACATTGACTTTCCCAGGTCATTGCCCTAACCAGCTTATATTCCAAGAGAGCAGGAATCATCTGATAGTTCTAAGCTTCTGATTCAGTGTGGATATGGAGTTGGAACACTATGCTCTTGAAGAAAATGCAAAACAAACAAAAAAAAAAACCCCTCTCCAAATCTAAATTGGGATATAGGGATCAGTGGCATTGTCAGTTACAATGCAAAATATGAGAGCCCAGAGTCCTTCAGTCACAGGACTATAATTTGCAATCTCGGTTGTAGTGCAGGAAGAGGATGAATGATTGCTTGGGTTGGTATAAAGTCCTTTGTTCAGAGAAGTTGTCATGACAGGGTAGAGAAATTTTCAGGACATATGATTGCAAGTAGTTTTCATATTAACCCTTAAGGCAAAGAACGTTCTTGGGAGAAACAGTCACAGACATTCTTCATTTGGCTAAATACCCTGGTACTAACAGATTATTTATTTAAGGCTCACATTTAACATATTTAAAAATATTGTTACCAACCATACATTTTCAGTACTAAAATTACCTTCTGAATTGCATAGAAATATCTTAAGTTATAAAGCTGGGGTTTTTTTTCTTTTTTTTTTTTTTTTAAAGATGACCGGTAAGGGGATCTAAACCCTTGACTTGGTGTTGTCAGCACCACACTCAGCCAGTGAGCGAACCGGCCATCCCTATATGGGATCCGAACCCGGGGCCTTGGTGTTACCAGCACCACACTCTCCCGAGTGAGCCACGGGCCGACCCTAAAGCTGGGTTTTTTGTTTTGTTTTTGTTTTGTTTTAAATCTGCCCATGTATTTAAGATTCCTTTACGTGTTAATCACTCACAAGTCCAGGATATCTTATTTACTTACTTTAATAATGTGTGATAGCTCATATTAATATTTCTCTCCATGAGCCTGAGCTTACTGAAAAAATATATATACTTCAGAGAACACTGCTAGAATTGCTTAAAAACCTAATGTACACATTGATTCTGGAGATAAAAAGCAATATTAGAAAGTTCACAGGAAGTAAAGGTATGGTAGGACTCTGATAAGTCTGTGAGGTGGAGCTCCCAGTGATTTTCTTTTCCACAATTAGTTTTACTTTTCAATTCCTAGGGAAAAAAGTACAGGAATATAGCTTCTGGCCCCTACCCTCTCCTTTCCCACAAAGCCACCGGAACTTCTCTTGCTAAGATCGCTGCCGACTTCCCACTTTCCAGCTCCGTGACACACTTGTCAGCATTCGTCCTGCTGGACCTCTCTGGAGCATCTGTCATCGCTGACCACCGTGCTGAAGTTCTGCTCTACATGCAAAGCTTCCAACAAGCCACACTCTCCAGAATTTCCTCTTACTTTGCTGATTGCTCTTTCCTGGGTGTGTTTTCTTAAGGTTATGCCTTTGATCTTTTTATTTTCTCTTCCTCTTCAGCAGTCTCGACCCACAGTTATGGTTCCAACCATCACCTATGTGAATGGTTTCCATATCAAGCTGTGACACTTCAAGTTTTTGTAGTGCTGTCTGCTATCATCTTAACCTGGATGTTCAGGTAGTGCTTTAAATATATTAATATCTGTCCTAAAATGACTCCTCCCTTTTATTTCCAATTGCTCCTAATACAACCACTATCTTCCTAGGTGCTAGGTTAAAAAAACCTCAAATGTATCCTATTTCACCTTCATCAACACCATCATGTAATTTGTTTCCAGTTTCTCATCAATTTTTATAGTCCATTTGCAATTTGTCCCAGCTTACAAATTTTTATTCCTATATCCCTTATTCAGATCCTGACTTTTGCATGTAATATTCAATAATCTCTTAACTGGTCCTGCCTCTCCCTTTTTCCATTCAATTGACATACGGTTTCCAGATTAATCCCCAGAAAGCACAGCTGTGATGATGTCATCTCCTACTCAAAACCAAATCTACTAAACCAAATATAAAGTCCTTCACTTGGCAGTAAGGCTACAACTTACCTTTTCCCCACTCTATGCCCTCCTACTGGTTCTCAGATAAGAGCAGTATCACCCTCCTAGGAGGTACCTGGAAATGTGTGAAGGCACTTTTGGTTATTATGAAGACTGGGCTGGGGGAGGTGGTGTTTGTGTATTTAGTGCCGATTCTGAGTTTCCTGGAATCATCAGCCCCACCGCTGTGATTTTCCCACTCAACAAAGAATTGTTCCACCCAAAATACCAAGTGTTCCCCTGTTAAAAAACAATGTGGCTTAGATAGGCTCAATTTTTCACTTTTTTTTTCAATTTCTGTTACATACTTTTCCATCTCCTCTGCCTAGAATGCCCTTTTCATATTTTCCCAAATGTCCAAATCTTGCTTATCTTTTAAGACCCATAGAAAAATGTTACTTTTCTGTGATCCCTTCTGAATCCTCTGGCAAGAATCTTTCTCTAACTCTCATGTTATTTCAGCCTATTCCTCTGTAACACTACTTTGTTTCTATCTGAATAATACATTTTTTCATCTTATTGTAAATTAGTGCAAGCAAAGCTTCATCCTTGTTTTTTTTTTTCCATGAACATTAACATTTTTAATATACTTGTAGCACAGACCATGAATATAAATAAACAAGGGCATAAACTCTCTGGTTTGTAATTAATTCTGAAATTATTTTGGGGGCCTGCATGTTATATTATACTTAGTCCTGGTTACTTATTTTAAAATCATTATCTGATTTTTGACCCCATTTTTCCATGTGAGTTTGATGGCTATGATTTCTCTTCCACAACTTATGTTTCTTCTAGAATACACTACCTCAGACTTCCCTTCTAGGTGAACACAGACCTTAGGACTCTTGTTCCTCAGAGCTGCTCCAATGGGTACCCCCCAAATCCCTACTCCCTGCCTTGACTCACCCTCGCTCCATGGATGCTCCCAGTAGGTGGTCAGTAAATATTTGTTGAATGAAGAGATCCTCGCAGTAAGTGGAAGGAAGTGGCTGACTGTGGAATTGGGACAGGATACACAGCAATTATAGTGCAAAGACACAGACATTAGTTTTCAGACTTAGAAAGCAACTGTGCTCATAGCTGCACTCAAGCCCTGTCTCCCCACATAAGAGTCACTGCGTCACTGGGAAGAACCTATCCTAGACTCACAGTCTGAAATTACCTTAGTCAGTCTTGAGGATCAACCATTCAATCATGATTGGCTTTTTTTTTTTTAATAATCACCTCATTTTAGCCTTTTTATAGGATGACACACTGTTGGTTTCTGAAATCTTAGAATATTTTATGCCATTCTCTGAAGAGAATAGAAATAAATTGGGCATAATTGTAAAAGGCCTGTCATGACTCTCATATGTACAACCTGGGAATCTTAAAGAATATGGTTATTTTACATTGATTACTTGAGTCCTATATTGTTTAGCTGCAGACAAAACATCCATTCATCATCACCATCAGCTACAGAAGATGAAAAAAAAAAAAACATATTTTCTTCCCCAGAGCATGATACTTAGAAAACTAAGTGTTTTCAATTCACGGATATGACAGCTTCTCGATCATAAAAACAAACAAGAAAACCCACCATACAAATGAGGATATTTTTTCAATTTGAAGGAGATAGCCCAATGTCCTTATTGAAGCATGTATCTACAGTAACACATCATAACTTGGTCAAAATAAGCTGCTGTTGTAACAAAACCATCCTGTCTATGCAGAGGGAGATAATGCCAGTCACTTCACATGGCTTGTACTTCAGTTATGTGGCACATTGGGATTTTTTATCACTTTGATTAGAAATCGGGAGTTTCCATCCTTCCCAAAAAACAAAGATGGAAAATAGTGAAGGCTTTGGTCATCCACCTGCCAATGCCTATAATAATAATAATAATAATAATAATAATAAAGTTTGTTTAGGCATAATCATTCACTCAATAAATATGTATTGAGTACATACTATCTGTCAGGCATTATTCTTAGGATACACTAATGACACAAAAATTTCTACCATCATGGGGCTTATATTTTTTCATGTTTAAATATAAGTACAGGTGATCTCCAGTGCATACCCTCCCCAAATACTTTGTTGCTTTTATATGTCACGAGCTTCTATGCCTGGGGCAACCTTGTCCTTCTCTCCTTCTCTTCAACACACCCAATATACAGGCCTTTTAGAAAGTAATTATGGATTTCCAATAAGCAATTTATGAAAAAATAGTCTATTTATACCCAATCACATGACTGAAAATAAATTAGGTGCCTCTGGAAGGTGTTTTAGCTCTGTCAAGTCATTGGATACCATCTGATGAAAAGGATAGAAAAAAAAAGATATAACAAAGCTGTACTAGATATTGATTTACACTAGACGGTAATTGGAAAACTTGACTTGATTTTGGAAAATCTAAGCACTTGTGCAAGTCTGCCTAATTGAGTTTGTGTTTACCATAGGGAAACTATCCTAGGATTTCATTATGCTTTTTATTAATTAGAATCTTACTTATGGGGGAAACATTTAAAACCATCTAATACCTCTTCCTCCCAATAATGACATTATCTCTCCAATATTTTTGACAAGGGAACAGCCTATCTGGCTTTTGTTTAAACACCTCCAGTGATGAGGTGACAGTTCACTATGGCTTAAAACAACTCATTCTTTTTCTGCCTATCCTTTATAATGAAGGGCCCAGAATGGAGCATGGTCACCAACTTCTCCGTGCCAAATACATTGGGAATTTCCCTATTTCACAAGCTAAGCATTATAATCATTTTAAAGCTGTAAGATGGTCCCCAAGTCATGCTACTGATTTTTATAGCTGAATCATCTAAATTAGTGCTTTTAATTTTCTGGATTTTTCAGGTCACAATTTTTTTTTTTTAAAAGAAGGAGATGGAGGAGAAAGGGGAGAAATTGATATTGAGATGGAAAATTTTTATTTTGCCATAAAGAAATAACAATATGAAAAACTGTTATCTACTTTCATTATTATTTCATAAATCAAATGTTTTTGATGAATATCAAACAAGTAGAAAATACATCAATTCAGAATAAAAAGTTGAATAAACTTTACTTTATTAAAAAAGCTAACTACACTGACCTAATTTCACTATAGACCATGAAAATGCTTTCATGAACCTATGCTTGGAATTCATTGAACTAGATAACAAATGTTCCTTTCACCTCCTGATGCGCCAGGTGCTTTTGATAAGCAATGTTTTTCCTATCCTCTTGTGCAATAGATTTTATTTAATAGATTTTATTTAAGCTAAGGCCCTGACTTCATATTTACCCTTATTCAATTTTAGCTTATGAGTTTTCAAATAGTCCAAATTATCAACATATTTTAGAACTTTGAATTCTGTCTTTCTCAGCTTTATGCCATATGCAAATATAAAATGTTTCCTTTTTAAGTGTCCTTGCAAGTCACTTGTTAAAACAGAACAAGGATTAAGCACATAGATAGCTTTCTCCTTTCACCAGGTTGAGTTACAGGTATAACTGATCAATAGCTATTGTACTCCAGCAATACTATCATCCTGATCACATTTCTCTCATTTATATAAAAGGAAGATCCAATAGAGAATCTCAGGATGGAATATGAAAAGGCTTTTAGGCCAAAGTGTCACCTAAGGCTTGTACCCCCCTGTACAGTAGGTTGGTTAAGTAGCTGCCCTCATTATGTTAAATGTCTACGGTATTGAGAAATTCCAAATCTTTCCTTCCCAATAAAGTCCAATTTCTTTCAAGATAGCTCTGTTAGAAAACTCTTCTCTGTACTAAGGTGAAATTTGTTTCCTTCTAGCCTCTACTCAGAGGTTGTAGTTCTGGCCCTCAGGGCCCTTCAGAACAAGCCTTTCACATCATAAACCTTTAAAGATTTGAAGACAGTGATCATGTTTCTCCAAGTTTTACCTTTTCCTGGCTAAAAAAACCCTGTTGCTTTTATGAGGTTTTTTTTTTTTTTTTTTTTTTTTTTTTATGAGTGACATGCAACTCATGTCACTATTTCAGACATCCTCTGCTAAATATGCTCCCAGTGACAATTCTTTTTTTTTTTTCCTTTTTGTCTTTTTTTGTGTCCGGCAACGGATCGCAACCCTCAGTGTCGCGCCCGTACCGGGGCGGGACCGGCAACGGGATCGTAACCCTCGGTGTTGCGCCCGCACCTCGCTCAGCCAGTGAGCGAGAACCGGTCTGTATGTGGGATCCGAACCCTCGGCGGGAGCGCCACCGCACTCCCAAGCAATGCACTGTAGCAGTGCGCCACCGGGCCGGCCCCGTGACAATTCTTTTTTAAAGTATGACACCTGTAACTGGGCAAAGCATTGTAGTTGGAGCCTTTCAGCACAGTAAGAACCAGGGCAATTAAATTTGCTGAAATCTAAGTGAATTCAATTGTAGTTACAAACAGATATTAAGTGCTGCCCTATCAGCTCCACCTGACCCAGTATTCATCTAACTCACTCCAGAATCAATCTAAGAATTTTTTTTTTCATTGGTTGGGTTTTGTTTAGAAATTAATAAAATACCTATTTCTGGTTAAATTGAAAGTCCTAAAAAAAATAATGAAATGTAAAAGTGCTCCTCTTTGTTCTTTGTCCCCCAGTCTCACTTCCTGGAAGTAACCATTATTCAAACTCTCATGAGAACCTTTTGAAAAACTTTCCATGAATAGATAAACATATGTCTTGATCTATCTCCTTTTTTTTCACATAAATAGGATCATATGCATACTCCTCTGAAATTTGCTTTCTTCACTTATCTTGGTTATCTTCCATATCAAAAGATACACAGAGCCAACTTACTGCTTTAAACAGCTTTTAACATCATTTGCTGACAGACATTTGGGTTGGTTCCAGCTTTTGCTGTTACAGATAAGGCTGCATACAACCTTGCTCATAAACTTTTGTACACCTGCAGACATGTATCTGTAGCATAAATTGTTGGAAATGGAATTAGTAAACCTGAAGGTATGTGCATGTTTTTCTCAATAGATAGTGCCAAAGTGGAACTTACACATGTACACACATGCACACACACACACACACACACATACACACACACACATACCCATACACAATTGGGCTGCACTCCAAACATACTAATTCCAAATTTCAGGTTGTATAGCCTAGGCATAGCATATAGCATACAGTTTTAAATAATTTTAAAGTAGAGAGAAGGTTGAGAATCAGTTTTAGAACTTATTCCTTAATAAAAATATGTTAAATCATATCAGCTTTTCTGAAAGCTATTTGTTGATAACTGTTGATTGATGCTGCGATAACTATTAGCTAATATCTCTAAGCCTTTTGAAGGGTAAATTTTGCCAAGCCATATTTCTTCCATTCCATACCTTTGCAATTGGTTTTATAGCTTCCAGTATATGTTGTTTAGTATTTATACCTATTATATTTCACCTGGGTAGCTAGATTTAATCCATATTCTAGAATATCCAGATTTGTTGGGACTCTTCTTTCAGCTGATATATTTCCTTTATTCTCTTATTTTTAACTGCAAAATTTAAGACAGTTATTTTATGTTTATCTAAATCAATAGTAAAACACTGAAATGGACTAGGCCTGGAGCAGATTATTGCAGCCCACCAGTTCAGGTCTCATCCTTGGTTAGCATTTATACATTAATCGGTGATTTAAATGTTTTTGTCATCAGTTACAATTCAAACTAATTATACCGCCATTTTTATCTTGTCATAACGAAGACATGTCATGTTAAGTATAATAAAAGTTTTTGTCAAAAGCCTCCCTGACTTCTATGAATATAGAATGATTTGTCATTCTAGAAACTCTATCATTCATTTGAATACTGAACAAATATTTATTGAACATCTAATGTGTGCTGCATTTCTGCTGGGCACAGGAAATAGAAGTAGTGAATAAGGAAAACCAAATCATTGCCTTCATGGAGTTTATGTTTGAGGGTGGAACATATACTATAAAAAGTGACAAAATAATATAAGCATAATTTCATGTAGTGACACAGACTCTAAAAGAAATGAATATCTTGACATACTAGGGCATAGCTGGAGGAGTGATTTAGGAAGACTGATCTCCGAAAAGATATTTCATTTGAGTCCTCAAACCTGAACATAAAAGAAGCTGCCATTATGACCATCTGGGAGAAGAGCACTGGGGAATTACCAAGTGCAAACTCATTCAGGTAGGTAGGAGGTTATTGTGTTCTAGAAACAGAAAAGCCAATATGCAGAGATCTAATGAGTGAAAGGAAGATAATACAGGGTGAAGTTGGAAGTTAGGCAGTAGGAAGACCATATAGGTACGATTAAGCCATAAAAAATAGTTTACAATTTATTGTAAAAAGCTAGAGAAAGCAATTTCTCTGACAAACATATTTAAAATGTTACTTTGGCTTGTATACAGATAGTAGGTTACAGAGAGATGAGTAAAAGAATGGAAACTATACAGGATATTTCTGCAGTCCAAGACAGAGATGATGGTGGTATAGGCTAAGATGTGAACAGACAAGACGGAGGTAAGTATATAGATTCGAGAGAGATTTTTGATGAAATTAATAGGACTTGTTACTGAATTAGGTAGGAAAAACAGTCATTAGATATCATTAGAATATAAACTTCACAAAAGGAAGGATTTTTGTTTATGGTTTATTTTCTTTACTATTTCCTCCTCAGATATAAAAACAGTGCCTTCCACGTAGCAGATGTTCAACAAATACATAAGTGAATGAATAAAGGAAACCCTGCAGGTTTTTCACTAGAACAACTAGGTCAATGGCTGTGTTATTAACTAAAACTGGGAGGACAGAAGAAGTAGAATGAGATGGGGATGAAGGAATCGGGAGTTCCATTGCGGTTATTTTAAGTTTTAGATGTCTTTCAGATTTCAGAGTGGAGATGCTAAAGGGAAAACTAGACATGTGAGTGTGGTCTTTAGGGGAGAGGTTTGGTCAGGAGAGGAAAATTTGAAAGTTAGCACATAGAAGATATTTAAAACTATGGAATTTATTGACATAAATAGTAAAAAATGAGAGCCCCTGAAGGACATTAAAAAAAATCTGATTATGGAGATACATATAATATGTTTATTGATAGAGTCATTATTCTCTAAAATAATCTAAAGCTCAAAATATTTTAACACGTTCAATCAAAATTCTAACATATTTTGTCATAACACTTGATAAGTTGATCCTGAAAGTTATGTGAAAGATTAAAAAGTCAAAAAAAGAGCAATAATTTAAATAAAAAAATAAAAACAAGGTGAGCCAATTTGCCTAGAAGATATCAAGATTTATTATAAAACTATAATTAAGGCATTGTGATACTATTGCAGGGATAGACCAATGGAACAGAATGGAAAGTCAGAAACTTGTATACTATGAAGCATGTTTCAATTTGTTTATCAACCTATATTTACATGTGAAACAATTGTAAAAAAAATCACACATATTGATAAGTATGCATTATATATGTATAATATAGTATATAAACATGTATATGTATTATATATGTCTATAAGTATATATGTACATGTATAAAATCTCTAAAAAACAATGGAAACAGGTATGAGTGTATGTGTGCACATGTGTGTGTGAAACAATAGTAGCATTTCACATTAATTGGGAAAGGGCCATTATTTTTAAGCAAAAGAACTTATGTATTTTTAAAGACTCAAGTTTGTTGTTAGCAATATTGAAATTGGTTAGATCCTTATACAAATAAAACTAACCGGAAGCTGAAACAAATAAAAAGTATAACCATGTAAATTAAAAGTCAACTACATTTGGACTCATCACCATGACTCTAATGATTTATTTATTTACTTATTTTTAGGGTCAACTATTTAATACATAATGGTGTCTCAACTGTTAGACCTGTAAATAAGATAATCCTACCTTACGTTAGACATAAAACAAAATTTCATAAGGAATAAAGATCTAAATGTTAAATAACAATACTTCAATCTTTTAAAAAGATAAAGTGGTAACTAAATGATATTTTCTTGGTAGAATTTCTTAACAAGGCACAAAAGCATAAAGCAGGGCACAGAGTAGGTATCAATAAATATTTATTAAAGAAATTAGAAGATGAATCATATGTTTACATTAAAGTTCTTAAAATCCTCTATGATTAAAATATTATTTAAAAAGTTAAAAGAAAAGCCATAGGTAACAGATATTTTTAACAAACCTAAGCAGATCAATAACAATAAAAAAAAAAAGGTAACCCAACTAAAAATTGGCAAAGGATATAGGCAAGTCACAGAATTAGAAAGCCAAATAGTCAAAAAATATTTGGAAAAATGGTTCGCACTAGTAATCAGAAAATTATAAATTAAACCCAATGAGATATATTTAATACTCCTCAGATTGAAAAGCCATGTTAAAAAGCGAAAGCATCAAGTTTTATTATCCATGATGTGTAAAGAGATGAGAACTCTCTTGTCATCGACTATTGATGGGAGTATAATTGATTCCACTACTTTAGAAACCTCATTGCAGTCTTCTGTTTCCTATGGGTTTCATAGAAAATTGACATTATTTGGGAGAATCTCAGTTGCAGGCCCTCTAGATGCCACTTCTCCAGCCAGTTCTTAGGATTGTTAATCAACATTAAGTCTGAAGAAACCGTTTCCCTCAGTGTTTCCTCAATATTCTTAGAGATGAAATTGTCAGCAAGGCAAATCAAGAATCTAACATATGCTCTACTTTTAGTAGAGTGAGAATTTCAATAGATGTCCAGAGACTTGAAGAGCCTAATTATTGTTATATATCACATCCTTACATTTGTGGTCTTTAGTAGGAAGTAAGTATCCATATTATTTTCTGCTTCTTCTAAGACAAGGGTGTTTAAGATTTCCCTTATGTATATCCTGATTACATATAATGAAATAACAGCCACGCATTATTTAACTATGGAAGGGCATTATTGATCTAGAAATAATTCCCTAAAACATGTATTGCTCTTCAGATTTAAAGAAACTCCTAAATTGCTGAAAAGAAAATATTTCCCAACTTTTTTTCAAACCTGTACCTTCCTCTGATAAAATACCTATATAATATTTAGTCTCTCTAGTACCCAGTTTGCTCATCTATAAAATAAGGGACTTTAACTAGATAAGATCCTTTTGTATGGTAATATTCCAGGATTTGCAATACTGACTAAATTTTTTTTCCTTAGAGGTATTGCAAAATAAGCCCTCTATCCCTCTTTCCTTGACTAGAGATGAATTTAGAAAGATAGGCCAATGCATATAACTGTTTAACTATCAGGACTCAATGTGTCCATTTTCAATGGTTCTTATAAATTTTCAGACAATTAGAAGATGTTCAACGCAAACTAATATCAAATCTTCCAGAACAATCTAAAAGAGCTACAAAAACCATTTCCTTAGTAAAGAATAAATCATGACCTTAGCACAATTCAGTCTTCCATGTTTAGAATAAATAATATATTTCCATATGTATAAAAGTATTGAAGAGTTATATATAACTTTTATAGAAAAAAGACAGTAACTTAGTTATCATACCTGTGGACACAAGGTTTCCAGGTGTTTTGCAGCAGTTTTGACAATTTTAATTCCATCTTCATTTGTTGACATAGAACAAGCAAGATTTGCCACCTTAAATACAATTCAAAATAATGGAAATTATTTTAGATTATCAAGGAAACGCAGAAACATTTGTTATCCTTGACAAGTAAGAGCATGTACACATTCACTGAAAATCTCAGTGACAAACAGCATTCTTATAAATGTCACTAGTATATGTTTTATTAAAGTATTCAGAAAATCTATTGAAGTAAATAACAGCAAAAAGATGTAGAGAATTGTTTAAAACAAAAAGAAAGACCCATGAATGAATCAGTAAATCTTAGATAGTCTCTTGGTATCAACGTCTAACCCATACTATTATGGGACGGGGAAAAAAAAGGTTTATCTATGGATTGAATACTAATAGGTTCTTGGAATCTCATATGATTATGGTTTATTTTAAAGATGTAATTGGTTTATTATTTCCCAGAGGTCAATTACACATATTTAAGTTGCATTAAGCATGACTGTATCTTTATTCACGTTTTATTCAGCATCAAATTTAGTACAAATCTGGACAAATACAAGATAACTAAATTCTTCCTCCTCTTCTTCATTTTCTGCTACAACTTCATGGGCACTGTTTGACATTCCAGTAGTTGGTTTGATTCAAGAATGAGTGGCACCCAAATTTCTTCTATATTACTGCTTTTGAAATTTACACTTTCTTCCAGTAGAATGAGTGCTCTTTTAAATTACCATTATGTCCATTACTTAAGTCCAATGCATACAAGTACTTTCTTTATATCCTGAAAGAGCCATGAGAAACAGCATGGGATTTTTTCCACTTGCTTCGAATCCCACTCTTGTACAACAGTCCTCTTGATAGCACTGCACGTGTTTATGTACAGAGGCAATATTTTCTCTAATCTAGAAAATATGTCATTGTCTTCATCACTGCAAAATACTCCATTACTGCATGGGGGTCATTTTTCTAACAATATTTTTCTAACTTTTCTAATGTCTCTGTTAGTTATTATATACTTTAATACATTGCAATTTTTACTGCAGAAATCTAAAATACACTCAGTTGTGGAGAAACTGCACATTAGCTGCATGCAGTGAAAACAAACAAAAAACATATGTTTGGAGTGCTATTTCAAGAGTGCCACAAAATATTATTTAAATGGATTCATAGTATTTGCTTTTTTATAGCATTACTTTTAATATGTCAATAGTGAAACAACTCCCTGGTTTGCATTTACATATAATGAAATAACAGCCATACATTATTTAACTATGGAAGGGCACTGTTCACTTTATTAATGTACATGGAAATGACTTACTTGAAAAGGTCTTTTGTTGGCTTGAAGGTCACAATGCCTCAACTTTTACATCTGACACATAATTAGTGCATTTGTGAGTTATTTGAAAAGGGCAACAGTTTCTGTGCCCCTCTCTCCTACCCCTCAAACTCACTCATTGAAAGTGAAATGCAGCAATCTAATTGCACTGCACTTGCATAAAATCTCTCTCTGTAAATGTGAGCACTGTTTGTTTAAAGATAAAAAATAAAAATTATTGTTTCAAATCTTTGGTCAAATTAGGAGAGTACTGGTTAATCCAAAGCTTAAAAATTACAGAAAAGTGCTCACATATAGACAATCTTTTCCTTATTTATTTATTTTTTAATGTATCTTCTTTCTCTTCTTTACCCTTTTAAAAACAGACATCCTTGTTCTGGACATACTCTCGCCACCATGTTTACTGTGAGCCAATTAAGTGAATAGCATAACATGGAAATCATCTAAAACACAGTTTATGTTTACATTAGCAGAATTAACTTTTACAAAACTCTCAAATAAAAATACAAGATGATACAGGTTTAATGTTTTTCCCCTCCAAAGCTCACATGGAAGCTCGATTACCAATCTGACAGTGTTGAAAGGTGGGGCCTCTCATGACTGGATCATGAAAACAATTGGATCATGAAAACAAATGGATTAATCCATTCATGGAGTAATGAGTTAATAGTTTAATGGGTTATCATGGGTGTGGACTGGCAGCTTTATAAGAAGAGCAAGTGAGCACATTAACAAGTGCTCTTCCCCCTCCTGGCCATGTGATACCCTACATTGCCATGGGACTCTGTGGAGTCCCCACCAAGAAGGCCCCCACCAGATATGCTTCCTGGACCTTGGACATTTCAGCCTCTAAAACTGTAAAAAAACAAATTTAATTTCTTTATAAATTACCTACTTTCAGGTGTTCTGTTATTAGTATCAGAAAACAGATTAATATACAACACAATTGAAAGTTTTCTATTCTATTAATGATCATACTACTACTCTTTCTGTCTTCATTTATTCAGTGCCTATGCACAACTCAATTTTTGTTTAACAGAACTGTTCTATGTCAAGTAAACTTTCTAAGTAATCCAGTACTATTTCAAGGCATATGCAGTTTTAGTGCTATTTTGTATAAAAAGGTTGAATTTATAAGCTAGCTAGCCTTCTGTGACAAAACAAAAATGTAACAGAAATAAAATCTCTTCACATTTCTAAAGTGAGTGATTGTGACATATTTTCCAAAGTCACATCAATATGTGAATAAAAGACAGATTTCTACTAATAATAATCATTCCTAAGTTCTGTGAGGCTCCTTAGACGGTCAAGTATGCTCCCAAGCACAGTATGAAGATAACTCCCTATCGGTTAAAAAAAAAAAAAATCATGCAAATAAAATATTTTGTAAAGTAGTTTGAGATATTTGGATATCTGACATCCTTTTTTTTTTGTCTTTTGTCTTTTTCCGTGTCCGGCAACGGATTGCAACCCTCAGTGTTGCCCCCGTACCGGACCGGGGACCGGCAACGGGATTGCAACCCTCGGTGTTGCTCCCGCGCCTCGCTCAGCCAGTGAGCGGGAACCGGTCTGTATGTGGGATCCGAACCCTCGGGCAGGAGCGCCGCCGCGCTTCCCAAGCGGCGCACTATCCAGTGTGCCACTGGGCCGGCCCTGGATATCTGACATCCTTTGTGTATCAAAATTTGATATTATTTCAAAAATTCAGGTAAAACTTCATTATCCCTGTAGAAAGTTTCCACTCACTAAGGGAAACTAGGACATAGGCGTATTTTGGAGAAAAAAAGATTTGGGGTTGAACCTGATTATCACAATAAAGAAACTTCTGATCATGGGCAACATGTTAACTTCTCTGACCCTGTCTTGTCACCTATAAAACGGGTATGATAATACTTATCTTACTGGGTGTTTTGAGGATTAAACGAGATAGTGTGTGGAGAGGGTCTGATACCCGGTAGCCCTGACCAGGTATAATTTCTTTCCATCCCATCTATTTCTCAACTAATGAGGAGAAAAAAAGAATATTCAGTCTCTCAGAGGTTTTGTAGAATTAAATCCTTAGGAGCTTAAAGAAATTTAACAAAATGTATAATCCAAGAACCACAAACTCACATGCTTTGAAAAGCCATACAAGGAAGATATAGTCTAGATTCAGTGGTGGGTCCTTGTAGTGGATTGAATTAGGTCCCTCCCAACTCCCTGAAGCTTGAATTGTATCCCCCATATTTTATGTATTAGAAACTTAGCCCCCATTGTGACTGTTAAGAGGATGGGAAATCCTAATATGGTAATTGAAAGGTGGAGCCTTGAAGAGGTGATTGGATTGTAAGACTGAGCAGTAGTGAAAGGATTAAAAATGGTGGTCAGGGGCATGGTTCTGAGGGCTTTAAGGGAAGAAGAGAGTCTATCTTGCTCTCTCTGCTATCTCTGCTTCCACTATCTTGCAATGTGAGACTCCTGGGTCACTCTCACCACCACCAGATTGACTTTGCACTTCCCATCCTCAGAAACCGTAAGCAGTGAATTTTGCTTTTCTTTATAAATCATACAGTTGCAGGTATTTTGCTATAAGAAACATAAATGGACTAAAGCAGTCCTCAAGCAAAATGAGTATGTATGCTCTAGTGAAATGCATATGAAATAATTGAAACAAAATGAAATGAAAGGAAAAACTCACTGCCTTAGACAAACTAACAGTCCACTGGCTTCCTTTAGCTCATAGGTCATCAGCTGCGGTCTCTGACCTTTCTCTTTCATCCTCTATTGTATAGAAAGAAAAACAAAATCAAACAAGGTGAAGAAAGAACCAATGACAGGGAGACTATTAACCATGGATAGATGTGTGCTCTTTATGCCACCCTAAATTAAAATATTGACAAAGGTGCCTGCACTAAAATGATTGACCAGACTTTTATTGATATTATGCTATATCTCTAGCCAAGTCTAAGAAAAGCAGAGTCTAAATTATCCTAAATGAATGGGACCAAAGGCATTTAGGTAAATTCACACATTTGTTAAAAAGAAAAGGCTTGGATGAAATGCTCTTTCGTTTTTACAAAAGATCAAATTATATCATTACAATAATTGCCAATACTGTACCTAATCATTCCAAAAACAAAAACAAAAAATGTTTAAACATGAACATGTCATATTACTGAGAGGAGAATGAAGTTTTCTATCAGCACCTCCGTTACACCTCTCCACTTCTCACCAGTTTTTCTGCCCTGTAAGATTTATGTCACATTCTAGGCCCTTTAAACTTGGCTGACCTTACTGCCCTATTTGGGATTTAAAAAAAAAAAAAAAAAAACATTGTAGATAACAAAACCCGGCCAGACAATTCTTGGCCTGAAAAATCCTGTTGATGTTTTTCCTCCTCTTTCTGGTTCCTAGTTCAAGTTCTGTACATCCATCAGTATGTTCCTGTCATGCTTTCTATTTGCCAGACTTTGGGTCTTCCCTTTCACTTGGCGCAGAATATTCACTCCCTAACCCATGGTCTCAGGTGAGAAATTCCTTGCTGTGGAACCTGGCCTTTTAGAACCCTATAGGCTATGTCAGTTTTGTCTCTCACTCTCAATCCAGGTCAGGAAGATGGCTATCCTTGACACAAAAGAATGGCTCACTAATGGCAGAAGCAGGGACAGCTATAAAACAGGTATTTGGAGATTGGGAATTTTCTCAGTGACCCTTAAGTGAATCTACCATTTAGTAAGTTAACTCTGCTTTTCATTACCTTATTCTAATTGTGTAACGGAGATTCTATTTTCAAAGTATTAAATACCAGAGTATGCTACATTTGAACATTCCAATATTAAGTTTTATCTGAAATCTTGGGAGCACAAGCAGTCCCCTCAGTCATCTTAGACAACTGAAATGGAATCACTGCTAGGAACAGACACTATTTCGACAGCTACTTATCACACATCATTCAGTCTGTCATTAAGAAGTTCCACTCGGGTATTTACCTGTGATATGTTTTCTCAAGAACGTGAGGCAAACTTTGATGTTTGGTAAGTTTTCCATTGTCACACATTCATTGTTTATAGATAATTCACACAGGTCATTGTAATATCACATCACTGTGTGTCCTAGCTCTCAACAAGGTAGAAAGGTCGCTGTCTGAGTTCCATGCATTTTCCTCTCTGGCAGATGGTCATGTAACTCCTGTGTAAACACTTCCAGAGACAGAGAATTTACTGTTTTGTAGGGCAGACTATTCCCATTGCAGGATAGTCCAAAGTTACAGAGTTACACAAGTTATGAAGTTCTTTATAAGGAGGTAAGATCGTTCTCTTAAAACCTTTATCAAAGTGGTCACAGAAATCCAAAATGTCAAAAAATAAAGTTGGGACCATGGGAAGTCTATATCAATAGTCTTCAGCTTGTGGGATAACTTGTTGATGGTGAAAATAATAGAATCACAAGTAAGTAGCTATCAAGAAGAAATGTCTCGTTCCTTTTTCCAGGATGTTCTGATATGTTAAGTGTACATGGGTGGTAGTATGAGGTATAAGGGCCAAATAGTTATATTTTTAAAAGTTTCCTCTGAAGATTCTGAAATACTATCCATCTCTCTTATGTACCTATCAGATGGCGAGCTGTTCAAGGGTAAAGACAATGGTGTATTCCTTATTCCTTTTATTTATAATTTTTTATCAAGCAAAGTACCCTGAAATTATTTAGTACATGACAATAAAAAAAAATAGTAATTTATTTTTGTCCATCTGGAACTGAATCATTATGAATATAAATTATTTCTATAATGTATATGAAACTAATACATTCAATAAATTGTATTTTTCAGAGTGCTGAGTTACAACTTAATTTGTTCATTGAAAGCTGTGTCTTTTTCCACCTCTCTCCCATAAAATTCCTGATTATCTACATTATGAGCATAAAGGTAAGTATCAGTGCTTCAGATTATGAAGGAAGAACATACTTTAGGTTATGAAGAATACCTGAGAAAAGAAAGTCCTTGGCTATTAAACATAATTGCCCTGAGTTGATTTTAGTCTGACTGAGCATGTTCATTTGGAACATCAAAATTTGACAAGTCAGTAACAAAGTTACAAATGAAAATAGAAAAACTTTAAGTAAGGATGCAGAAACAATCTAGTCGAAATGGGCTCTTTTTATTTAACTTGGTATTTGCAAAGGATATTTGGGCTTCTTTCTGAATTTAGAAAGGAACGAAGGCTCACAAAAGCTTGTGAAGAGGCACAAAGAAGGAAAAAAGAGGTCTATGCCCCTTGCACACATTAGTAAGTAGCAAATTACCAAATAACTGGCCCAATCACAGATAGAACATTAGAACTTTTTCAGGTTAGTGAGAGATATGAAAAGTTGACCCAGATACTTCGAGTTTGAGTTGCTACTGAGATATGTAAATACACATAACCAAAACATAATTAGGCGTGTAGTTAAGAGAGGTCTTTTCTGGAGAGATTAATAGGGAGTCACTAGCTTATCAACGGTAAATGCACGTGATCATATAGAGAGCAAATATTCTTATAAGTGTATCTAAGATATTAATATTTATTAGGCAGATCAAAGAAGATAATCCTAAGTGAGTCTTAGAAAGAGAGGCCAGAGATGCAGAAGGTTACCCACAATACTGCGATGTCATGGAGACCAGGAGAAGTTTTTAAAAAGATAGTAACAAATATCAAATGCTGAGAGGTCAAGTAAGTGATCCCCAAAATATCCATTGATCTAACCACACAGACAGCCACGTTAATCATTCTTAGAGTGTTTGAGTGGAATGACGATGGTCATATTAGACTCGTACAGACAAAAGGCCGTGTAGGAGGTAGGATAGCCCTAGGAGTCTTGTGACTCAAGGAAGAGAGCTATAGTACACTTGAACAACACTCACTCTCTCATACCAACCTCTTTCCATTTCTTTTTATTTCACCTCTCAAGCATCTCCTGAATCATCTACTTTTCTTGCCTTCCACCCTTAAGTCTGTGACTCAAGGAAGAGAGCTATAGTACACTTGAACAACACTCACTCTCTCATACCAACCTCTTTCCATTTCTTTTATTTCACCTCTCAAGCATCTCCTGAATCATCTACTTTTCTTGCCTTCCACCCTTAAGTTTTGATCAGTTTTTTTATTCTTGCCTTCAGTTTTAGTTATTGTCAGCAAATGTCCCTTCTCTAAAATATGTTCACCCTACTGTAGCTAACAAATTCTTTGAAATGTAAATTTTATTCCCCTATCATCATTTCCCCATTCCCATAACATATCCCCTTCCCCACAAGGTCCTGTATAGTCTGGCCCAAGACTCATCAAACCTAGTTCTTTTTCTCTCTTTGTTTCAGCTACATCAGCCTACATTCAGATATGAGTGCTTCCTCTGTCACAGGACATTTGCACATGCTGTTCTCTCTAGCTTGGAGTGCTCTCCTGCTCTTTCCTCACTGTCACTCTTCATACCACTTAGACCTGCTTACCTGCTATTCATCAGATATCTAATCAAAACTAATTCCATGTGAAATTTTTCATGAACACCAATACCCTTTCCCAATCTCTACCCCTGAGACCTTCACCTATCTAAGTCAGGATTTTTCTTCAGGGCCTAATTCTCAGTTTATGATTATACATTCACTGGGAAGCATATTTGATTAATGGTCATTTCCCCTGCTTTGTAAGAGCAGGAACCTCCCCCATGTTTGCACATCATCTGGCTCTCAATACCTAATCCCTGGCATACAGTAGCCAAACAATAAGTAGCTCTTCAGTGAATGAATAAATGCATGGATGCATAAATCAGTGTGCTTAAAAATATATCATCTTCTTAGATGAAGATGAGGTAAAGAGAAAAAGAAAAATGGGGGTTGGAGGGAGGAGACAGCAGCAGAAACTCAGGACAAGAGAGAGAGGAAAATAAAATTTCCCTTTGAAATTCATTTGTAATATTCCGCAAGGCTTAGACAGCTGGACTTCAAAGAAACGGAACATGCTTTTCTTCTAGTCTGGTCATCATATTTAACAAGGCTTGGGGGGCAGCTTCTTTCAAGTTTTACTTTCACTTAAGTTATCAAATTGGGAGCTGCTGAATAGCTCCCAATTTAGCTTTTAATTTATTTATTTTTAATCAAGTAAAATAACTCTTCAAAGGGCCCAAGCTGGCTGCCAAATGCTGGCGAGTGTGGCAGATGGAAAGAGGCACAATAACTCCCATCGACAAACCCAGGAGCTTTAGTGATTTTTTAGAACATAATATATGCTTTGCTTCTAAGAAAGCCCGGCTCAGAGGCTTGGGATGGAGTCTGAGAATTGCAGAAGGAGATCTGTGATCTCCCCATGTGAACATCCAGCCGAGCTTTGGCCAAACAAGTCAGCCCTTCTATTTCTCCTGGTGAGACAAGGCTGCTCTGCTGCCCCTGGTATTGTAATAAGAAATGACCAGGAATGATGAGTTCTGTAGCATCTTTAACTAATGTATAGCAAGGTACAGGAAAACAATTTCATCAAGTAAACAGTTATTGATTATGCACCTATTTTTCTGGGCTGGGAACTGCCAGGGCAATCAAAGAAGTCAAAAACAGGGGAAGTGAATCTCAAAAAGCACAAACTATGTAAAAGGACACATGAAAGGGTTAGAGAATGAAACTGTAGTTTCTAAGTACAATAAGAAGCTAGAGGTGGCTGAACCTCATGGAAGGGACTGTAGTCAGGGTGTTTCAAGGAGATGAATTATTATCAAGGAACTTCATATGCTCTTGGCTTTGCTCAAACTGCCTCCCAGTCTTTATGAATCCTCAGTCACACAATCCTATCTCTGATAGTAGTTTGGCTAGTGTACTCATTGACCTCTCTGTCTTTGGTTATCCATCTATAAGATGAGGAGCAAATTGATTTGACTTATAGGACTCCTTCCATGTCAATAATTATGTTTAAAGCTTATGTAACTGACAACAAAATTAGAGAGGAATTAGACAGGGGAGCAGAGCTATCAGACAATTTTGTTATTAATTTAAACATTATAAATAAATAAATAAAGCATTAGCCAATGGAATCCAACTATGTAATAAAGGAATAGTAATACAGTAAGACAACATAGTTTATCCCAGGAATAAACAAATGACTCATGATTAGGAAATCTAACAATGAAATTCCTTGTTTCACGAGATTTCAATAGATTTTGAAGAAGCATTTTATAAGTTTTATGCCTGTTCTCATTAAATAAAAACAAAACCAAACTAAAAAACAAATAAGCAAAAAATTTTAGTGAGCTATAAATAGAAGGAATTATTCTTAACCTAAAATACAAAAATTTCTAGAAAATTATAACAAATATTCTCAAAAGTCAAGATTAAGATAAACATTCCCACTATTACTGAGGTTAATCAATATTTTACTCAAGGTTCTAATCAATGTAAATAAGCCTAAAAAGTAAATGATGCTGCAAATATTGTAAGGAAAGAGGAAATAATGCTTTCTGTTGTCAGGTGACTAAATTGTCTACCTAGAGAATGTAGTATTATCTGAAAAGCTGTTATTACAACTGAGTATTCAGTCAGATTACTTTATACAAAATTAACACAGAATGAATAATACAAATCATTTTTCTATATATCACCTAGAATCAAAATAAAAGTTTTAATAACAAAATTTCTTTGTTGTAATAGAACTAATATTATAAATTTAACAGCAATATATATCTACTAAAAAATGGGCACAATTCTAGTATATGTTTGCCTGTGTGTATATGTATTAAATTTTACTTAATAATGTGAAAAAGGACGAGATGAATGGGCAGAAATATTGTATTCCTGGATGGAAGACTCAATGTTGTAAAATGAAATGCTGACTCTGACTAAATTTTTTCTATTAATAGATCTATATTAAACTTATGTTAATTTTAATGTACATCTGAAAAAATACATATGAAAGGATAGCAAAGAAGATTTACAAAACTAAAACAAAGAAAAGAAGGAAAGTATAATGTGCCAGTAATTAGACACATACAAATTTAGCGTTTTTCAGAGCAATGGGAAAAAATATTGGTGATGTCCCAACTGGATATCTTCTTGGGGGAAAAAAATTCAATGCATGTAAAAAGATTGGCATACATGACTGTATGTATTTTTTAAGTGTCAAAATATTGAAAATATATAAAGTTAATATACAAAACATGAAGAAAAATATTTTATATGTAATAATAAAAGATTATTATCCATAGGTATACATTGTTTCTAAACAGTAATAAGGAAAAGAAGCCATTAAAAAATGAACAAAATATTTAAATTGATACTTCACATTTGAAATATAATGACCAATAACTACGTGAAAAGATTCCCCATCTACTTCTTGATCTATCAAGCCGAAAATGCAACTAAAACAAGAAAATAACTTTTTTTGCTTTTCAGTTTAACAAGATTTACAAAGTTTGGTATCATTCAGTGTTGCTCAGGATATGAGGATGAAATTGGAAGGAAAATGGACAACTTTTCAGAGGGCAACTTAGCCTCATCTATGAAAATTTTAAATGTGCAGAACAGCAGCAATTCAAGTTACTGTAATCTGTCCTTCAGAAATACTTGCATGTGTGAACAGAGAACCACAGGGAAACTATTTGTAACAGTGAAAAGGAATCTAAATATTTGTCACTGGGGAATAAATTAAGTTACATAAAACTATGATTCTGTTTTTAAAAAGAAATAAAACTTACTGCTGATATAAAGTATCTCAAGTATATAATTTTTAGTGAAAAAACAGCAAAATGTATGTAAAGTATGATTATATTTTTAAAAATTATTTACATACAATTATGTATAAATGCAGAATATAAAAGTCTACAGTGATAAATCCCAACTGTTAACATGAGTTATGGATGGGAGCAAAAGAAACTACATGTTTCTGTATTTTGACTGAAATTTTTCAAAGTATGTTTTTTCACTGTAATAGTGAAATTAGTTTTCTAATTTATGAAAAAAGTGATTGATGAAATGGTTCTATGTGTATTGACGTGGAAATACACCAATGACAAATAAAACAGAATGGATAATGATATCATTAATTAGATAGTAAGTGTGTGTGTGTATGGGTGTGTGTGTGTGTGGGTGTGGGTGTTTGTGTGTGTGTGTATGAAAGTATGGTATCTAAAATGATCCTCACCAAAATAGTAATTGTGGTTATTTTTATTTTATTTATCTCTGGGGAGTGAGAATCAAGGTCATTTCAATTTTCCTTTCACATACTTTAAAAAATTTATATTTTTCCTTATTATAATGAGAATAAATCATAATCAAAAAATAACAATAAAGTGTTATTTTGAGGAAAATGAAAACTTTCTATACCTGTATGTGAACTTTTAATATGAATCAGGAGGATTTTATTAACCATAACACTTATAGCAAAGCCTGAAGGTCCAGAACCGTTTAAAAATAGGGATTCCCCAGAATACAGATATATAATGATTAAGTGGAAAAAATGCTGTTTAGTACAAAATAGCTTTATTGTTTAATATGCTATCGTATTTAAATAATGATTGACAAATATGGTTGATAATGCACAATAGGGGAACCAGGCACTGGTTTTACCTCGTCTTTATTTACCTTGTCTTTAACATAATGGCAAAATACAAGTAAATTAAAGCCTGTTTTCAATGACAAAACCAGCCCACCCAAAAGAGATTTTAATAATGACTTAATATTCAGTTTGTTTGGAGTACGAAAGGTATTTTGTGCATGGTGTGTGTGTGCACGTGTTAGTGTCTATCTGCAGTAGATACAACAGGAAATGATTCTAATGATTGAGGAATTATAATACGGTCCTACATTTTTTTCTTATTCTTATCTTACTCACATCCTCCAACTCTACTTAAATTTACATCTGAACTTCCTGTTCCTCTCATATGAGTCATTAAACATAAAAATATTCAATTGTCTAAGTGGACATATGTCAATGTTGTTTTGAAAAACAGGCATCAGTATGCTGTGTCAGTGTGTGCTATCACAAAAGAAACAAACAAGATGAAAACAAACACACACGCACGCTCACATACAGACCTCAGACATGTTTGTCTGTTACAGTATTGCTTCCAAAAAATTATGATAGGTATATGCTCCATAGTTCAAACTGAGGTCTGCAATGTATACTGCTCTGAGTCCCATTTTACCAAAAACATTCCCCTTCTTTTATTTTGGAACAATATATAACTGTATATGAATAAACATACCCCATTTTGATGTGCAATGTAAATTACAATGGTAAAACTAGCTAGACAGTTTCTTCAAGGTCCCTCTCTAAATTAAGCTATTATTCACCTCAGAGTCACCAAAGAATAAAACTATGTGCTACTTACCAGTACATTTGATACAATAAACAGTACCAAATAAAACCCATTTAACTACCAAAGAGACAAAACAAATCTAAACTATAAAGTCAAAATTAAGTGTTACTTCTTTTTGTTGTCTGCTAAAGTCAAGCATAAATATGAAGCATGCAGTTCCAATAAGTCTTTTTTTTTTCAATAAGTCTTGTTTTTAATAGAATCAGTGTATAAAGGGTAGATGTCAAAAAATACTATAATTAGCCTTCATTGTTATCAAAATTGACATCAAATTTCAAAACAATTTTATGACCAGTGACCTGATCTCTCTCACGGCAGAAAGAAAACTGATTTTCTTAGAGAAACGAACGTGCTAAAGCCAATATCAAGTTTTCAGTGAGTTTAATTCTGAACCAACCTATTTTATACATATCATTCTTTTCAAATGCAACATGGAAACAGAAGGTGTCATATATTGCAAAGTTAATTGAATTGCAACTGCGTAAACTTCCTGGATATGGGTAAGACAGATAAGACTACCTGATTCCCTAACTAATCAAGAAATCTACACCCAGACACATTTCTTACTTTCATGAAAACAATGGGTCTCTTAGTAGAATGACAGTTGGCAATCAATCACCTAGCAGCTTCCATTTTTGAAGATATCAGAACAATAACCAGTGCAACTATATATTTTTTTCATGCAGATATCTACTTACATTATATCTTTGAGGGAAGTAGACAAACAAGCTTCAAAATTTGCTACAATTATAATCCCAGAGAGAGACCTTTGTGTCTTAATATAAATGGTCCATAGGGAGTAAGACAAATTGAAAGAACACAGCATGAGTGTGAGAGAGCACGTGTGTATATGCGTGTGGGTGGAGTGGGAGTGGGGCAAGCATATCTGTGTATGTGTGTATGAAGACCCCAGCAAAATTTACAAATCAGTATACAACTACAAAATACCAGGGTTTCTATATCCCCTCGGTTTTGTGTACCTTGAACCTTGTGAGGGCTCCTTAAATGTGTCCTAGACTTAAATTACATGATAAAAAGAAGGGTGTAGCTAATTACGCGTTATAGGATGAAAAGAAAATCAAACATTTAGGCCCCTGTAACTTTGGCAGGGGCATGAGTCATTATGGGTTTACACTTAAGTGCCCCGGTACCTCTACAGCACATTAAAACATTGAGCCCATACTTTGAGTAGTGGCTGTTAGTAGAGGATGGGAGAAGACACTTGCTGTGTAATCTTGGCAGTGTTTCCTGATATTATTAAGGTTTCCTGATAGCTATAGAAGGGTGGAAGCAGAGAGAAGGAGAGACCTTATTTTACTAACCTTCTATAATTAGAGCAAACCAATATATTAATTAAGGTTAAATTGTGAAGTCCTTGAAGAAAGAAATCATCTTCCCCCTCTTTTTGGTTCTAAGACTTTGCAAGCAATGAGTGCTCTTACAGCTCCTACTAAATTAGATCAATTTAAGCCAATATTTCAAATAAGATATTTTTCATAGTATCACTTGAAGAAAGAAATCATCTTCCCCCTCTTTTTGGTTCTAAGACTTTGCAAGCAATGAGTGCTCTTAAAGCTCCTACTAAATTAGATCAATTTAAGCCAATATTTCAAATAAGATATTTTTCATAGTATCATATATTTACAAATATTTGTGATTGACCAGTTTACAGAGGCTAAAGGCAATAACAACAAAAAACACAAGTATTTATTATGTATCAGGCCTACTGGAGGTACTCAGGGAAGAAGAGAAGATGGGGAAAAATAGTTCGCAAGCTTCAATAAATGAAAGAATTAGATGCAAATATGCAAAACATTTAGAGATATTTAAAATGCAAAATTTAAATGACAGTGTATGACATTAATAAGTAAAATGCTAAATACTGATTTCCTTCAGAATAAGGAAATAATCCAATGAAGTTTTTAAAAAATGTATCTGGTTAGTTTTAAAGCATCTTAAAGAAAGACAGTTTCTAAATATCAAATAAATTATTTTTTAAACTCTATACATAAGGCTACCTTGTAAAAATGTGTTAATAAGAAACAAAAGTTTTAATAAATTCCAGTATCAGAAGATTTCAGGACAAAAGAAATCAGAAACTTCAGAATAGAATAAAAAATTCTATTTAATAAATGGTGAATGGTCTAATGTAAACTGTTATTCTCCCAAACGAAAGTTAAACTGTATGTTATTCCATTTCTATACTTACAAGATTTCCTATGTAGTTAGTTGTTTTCCATTCTTATCTCAAGTAATGGGAAAACTGAATCAAAATTCCAGAAAGCAGTGCTGCTGCACTGAGGGTAGCTCCATGTACATCGGCCACATGGCGCCACGTGGCTGCACATGCCAGGACTGGATTTTCACCAGCACTGCTTCAAGCTTTGAATCAGAACCACAGGAGTTGGAGGGCATTTGCATCATCTAGTCCAGTTCTTGACCCTGTTTCAGGGAGCTTGCTTGCTTGCACTGCACCTGGAGCCTTTCAAAACACTGTCAGGCACAGCCTCTGAAGAAAGAAACCCCACAGGGTTCTGGCGTTGCTCAGTTCTATGCAGTTTTGCTCCAGAAGTTAAGAGACAGGTTGTTTCCTCTCTGGGCTGTAGAGGGCAGAGGCTGGACTTTCTCACCTGTGAGATGGTAACCTTAATGAGTGCCTCCCCCTTAGGACAGAAAGGAGAGTACAAAGTACCCTGGATGCTTAGTAGCCAGAAACAGAGGATGCCAAATAAAAGCCCAGTCCATTTTTCACTGAGCAGTTAAAGTCCTACCTCACCTTCAGCCTCTGAGTACTGTGGATTCCTCTTGCGCTTGGCAGGCTTTGGAAAGCACACCTACACCTTGTACGTCTCTCTCTTGTTGGCTAATTAACACTAATGAGCAGCTGTCGTCCCTGCATAAAACCACTGCCATGGCTGGATTACTTGAGGGCTAATTATACTGTTTGTCCAGCCACAATGTTCCCTGTCTTCCACCAGCCTGTCCTTTGGACCCTTATTGCTCATTATCACCTCCACCAGCAGAGGAACAAGACAAGACTGTCAGCTGCACTACTTATCAGGTTTCCAAGAAAAAGCTTAAATCTAAGCCATGTCATTCTAGGCTTCCTCTGAAGGAGTTTTTAGCTTAGCAAAATCCCTCTTGTAATCTTTCCTCATAATTTCATCCCAAATGCTGAATTACCTTATTAAGAACCAGAAACCTTTCCTGCAAATGATTTGCTTTTAAATTTGCTTTTCAGACATCTCTAAGGGTCACTGGCAACTCAAGTCAGACTATTAATTTCAAATGGATGTGTTTTTCTCCTCCTCTAGGAATGGACTTCAAAATCTATTACTCTTTCTTTTCCCATAAGCACACGAACGCCAATCTCTACCATCTTCCTCCATTCCTCTTTCGCATCTAGTCCTCTCCTTTCAATGCCCACCCCTTCATCTTCTCTTCATGTTAAACTGACTCCTCAGTCTTTACATTATCAATGTGCTGACATAATCACAGCGGGTCTTTTCTGGAGTCTCCCGGAGCTATCTTTTCTGATTTGGGGCTCTAAACTATCATTCTTTTCTTTTTTCCCTCTCTCCCCTTATCATCTTCATATAATTTTTCCCCCTCCCTAATTCTTCCATCTTCCATCTTCCTGTATCTGACATTCTCTCACATTTTTTTTTTCATTCTGCTCTTTTCACCTCACTCTCTATGGTAAATGAAACATAACATGAACAATATGGATTGTTCTCTCTTTGCACTTTAAAGACATTATATTTATCTGCTTTCTCTGTTGGTGAATAATTCATTTCCTGTTGCTTTGTTAATAGAGTCTGTAAGCCAGGGGCTAGTTTTACATCTATGTTTAGTAAATTGAATAGTGTTATCACATGATAAGTATACTGGAAATCACTGTTTGGGGAGCCATGAAGTCCTGAGGGAAATGTTTCAAATGCTGTGGTAGATCAGTTAAGTCATAGAAAAAGTAATTCATTATAATCGCTTATCCAGTTAAATAGCATGAGTTATGGTGAGTGTTTAAGATAGTCTTGAAAAAAATTCTTATTATTTTAAGATCTGCATCCTAGTGACAACAGCTATTTCTTTAGTAGGTCCAGTAAAGTACTGAGATGTATCCTTGTTCTGTTAACAGGTGCAGATGGAATGGAGGTTGCTCCATGAATATAGGAAGCAGTGGGATTTGAAAAAAGAACAACTGCAGTATAGATTTTAGGATCTACAGAGAATGAACTCTCTGTACTGTTATTTTGTATTTTACTTATAACATCCATGAAGATGACTAGCCCCAAAGGTCTCATTTTCAGCCTAAAGTTGTTCCCCCAAATATGTCAGGCTAAAACAAAAAACATATCATATATTTTAGAGTATTTTTCAATAATATAAATTCAAGTCCTTCCAACTCTCCAATCTTTCAAATTCTCCAGGGAATAGGATATAATCTGTAATAAGAATCATTCTAATAGTGTGTGCCACTTTATGGTTAAGTAAGTGTGACTGTGAAAGCAAAACATGACCCTAAAAATTTACCAAGTCAATTTTTTTACTTCAAATATGTCACTTTTAATTCATCACCATAGTCATGTAAGATCCTTGGGTAATTCCAAAAAAGATTTGCTTCTTTTTTCTACAATTTCTAGAAACTGTAGAATAAATAGAAATTGTGTATACATATATATATATACACAAACACACACACACACATATATAATGTAGAAGTATATATATTCATACATACAGCTTTTTATTTTAAGTATTTAAAAGTGTAATACTTTTAAAAGGAATATGTGCTTAATTTAAAATAGTTGGAAAAGACAGTTATATGTAAAAGAGTAAATATACATTATCATGTGAGAAGCTGGCTCATCCAATGCCTACTCGCAACTACTCTTTCCTTGGCCTTTCCTATCACTCCAGTGCATACTTTAGAGCTCTGACCAGATTCCCTCTTCAGAGTAGACGCATCAATCTCCCAGCTGCTGGTGATACCTGCTATTGACCACTTATGGCTTAGTCCCTCACAAGGAACTGCTCTTGATTGTAGGAAACTACCTTCCCCAAGGCAATACCCCTTCCAAAGGGCCAACCACAATTCATGACAGGCTAAGCTAGTGATACAAAGGCCCAGTCACCTTGGCTCAATTTGTGATGATTCTGAAAGTCCATCTAAGCTCCAGAATCCCCAATAGATTGGGTGAGAAATCAGTTGCAACCACACTGCAAGCTAGCTTCTCCCTCTATACAATCCTGCCTTCCTCCTTTCATTACAGGTTTCTCTCTGAAGATCACTCCCCAATAAACCTTCTGCATGCAATTATCTGTATCAAGGTCTATTTCCAAGGGATCCAACAAAAGAAAATCATAATAGTTAGGACACAAAATACTAAATTTTTCCATCTCTCTTATTGATATTCTTGACCATGTGCCAATGAGATTAGGCCCAATTCCCCTGAAAAGAATTTTTTTCTTCATTAATAACCAAGATTCACCAGGACATGTTCCTTTGATTTTTTCCCTTTTGTTCTCCTTCCACCTTGGATTTAGACAAGATACCTGGAGAGTAGCAGTGATTTTAAGACCATAAAGACAAAAGGTAACCTACCAAGGATCCAAAAAGACCCCAGACCCTCGATAACATCACTGAGCAAATGAACCTATGCCAGCAATTATCAATTTGTGAACTTTTTTATATATGAAAGAAAATCCCTCTTTTAAATTGATTGTTACAGCCAAACTGCAATGTCTCAATGATACAATTTAAAAAACCACTCTATCAAGAAATATATGTATGTGTGTAGCAAAGTGTTATTTATAACAGAAAAAAAATGAAACTTTTGTGTATGTGTTAAGTTGTGGCCTATCCTTAGGAAGGAAAATTATAGTCATCAAAATAATTCCTTTGGAGAATGATTTAAGGTTGTTGAGAAACACTTCCGATGCCATATTAAATTTAAGGATATAAATTTCATCACACATAATACACACCTACATATAGTTGATAAAGCCACCAATCTTGTGAAGCTTCTTATAGAAAAATAAATTTGCCTGTTGTGGCATATTGCATTTTCTAAAAATGGCCACACTAATATATATCTCATCCCACATGATCTCTCCTAAAAACACATCTAACACTCTTTCCACTGAGAGATGGGGTCTATGCTTCCTCACCTTGGATGTGGGCAAGAGCTTATGAACACTCCTGACCAACAGAATAAGAGATACTAAATGATTGTTATTGTTTTAAGTCACTGTATTTGAGGAGGATTTGTTATGCACCATTAGGCAACAGGAACACCTGTGGTTTATCTTAGTTATCATCTGATCTTTTAAAATACAGTTGTTTTTTTTTTACTTGAAAACAGAAAAAAAAGCTTACAGCTTTGTTTAAAACATATTTAATATCTTCCCATTGTTCTTTTTCATTGTGATGAAACTGAAAGAAATGCCTTAAGATCAGTTTGCTAGGTGGTGGAATCCAGGACCCTCACCTGGAATGTTAAAGAGTCCTAGCAGTTGTAACAGCATCTGACTAAAGAATAATGGTCAGCATTATTGTCCCTTTGTTAAAAGTATTTCAAAATGTGTGTCAGATATTTCTTATAGCCATTAAATGTCCCATTCCTAGCAAAGACTATGAAAAACAAAGGAGAAATAAAGTCTTCCCAGACAAACAAAAGCTAAGGGAATTCGTCAACAGCTGACCTTCCTTACAAGAAATGCTAACAGGAGATTTTTAACTTGAAAGAAGATGACACTAAGGAACAGCAAGAAAATATTTGAAGGTACGTAACTCATTAGTAAAGTAACTTCACAGACAACCTCAGAATATTTCAATGTCGTAAGGGAGGAAGAATAAACCACTTACATCCTTCATATGAAGACTAAAGGACAAACTTCACAAGATAACAACAAATACAACAACCATATAAGGGATAGGCAATATTAAAAGATATATGTCGAAACAACAAATGGTCAAAAAGTATGTGTGTAGGGGGGTAGAGGGAGAGAAATGTTGCCAAAGCATAGAGTTGGCTTTGGTCTTTTTCTTTTTTTCAGATGTAAAAGTTAAGTTGTCAGTAGTCTAAAATAATGTGTTATAATTGTAACATTCTTTTTATGAGCCTCATGGTAATCATAACACAAAAACTTAGAAGAGACATATTAAAAATAAATAGTGAGAAAGCAATATGTAAAGCTAGAGAAAACCACTCAGACCACAAAGGGAGACAATAAAACCAGAAAAAAAGGAAAAGAGGATCCACAAAACAACCAGAAAAAATAGCAAAATGGTAGTAATGAGTACCTATAGGTCAATAATAACCCTAAATGTAAATGATTAAATGCCCCAATTGAAAGGCACAGAGTGACTGAATGGATTATAAAACAGGAACCACCAACATGATGCTTATAAGAAACTCACTTAACTGATAAAGACACACACCAGCTGAAAGTGAAGGGATGGAAAAACAATATTTCATGCAAACGGAAACCAAAAAAGAGCAAGAGTAGCTATATTTGTATCAGACAAAATAGACTTCAAGTCAAAAAAAGAAAAAAAAAGATAAAGAAGGTCATTATATAATGATGAAGGGATCAATTCAACAAGAGAATATAACAATTCTAAATATATATGCACCCAACTCTAGAGCACCCAGCTATATAAAGCAATCACTATTGGACGCAATAGGAGAGATTGACTCCAATGCAACAATAGTTGAGGAATTTAATACACCACTTTCAACAAAGGACAGATCATTCAGACAGAAAACTAATCAGGAAACATCAGAATTTAGGCCAATTTGACCTAATGGACATTTATAGATGTTTCATCCAATAGCTGCAGAATACACATGCTTCTCAGAAGCTCATGAAACATTCTCTAGAATACACGATATGTTAGGACACAAAATAAGTCACAACAAATTTTAAAAAATTGAAATCATATCAACTACCTTATCTGACCACAATGGAATAAAACAAGAAATCAACAGCAAAAGGGACACTACAAACCATTCCAATACATGTAAATTGAACACTATGCTTCTAAACAATGAATGGATCAAAGAAGAAATCAAGAAGAAAATTTAAAAATTTCTGGAGACAGATGAAGATTAAAACACAACGTACAAGAACATATAGGATACAGCAAAAGCAGTTGTAAGAGGCAAGTTTAAAGCAATATATACCTATATCAAAAAACAAGAAAGACCAAATAAACAACTTAATGTTCCATCTCAAGGAACTAGCAAAACAAGGACAAACCAAGCCCAAAATCAGTAGGAGAGAAATAACAAAGAACAGAGCAGAAATAAATAAAACAGAGATTTTAAAAATAGTATAAAAGATCAAAGAAATGAAGAGGTGTTTTCTCTAAAAAGCAAAAAAAGTAAAATAAAATAAAATCTTCAGCTAGGCTAATGAAGAAAAAAAAAAGAAAGAAGACTCAAATAAATAAAATCAGAAATGAAAAACAGGACATTACAATTGATGCCACAGAAATGCAAAGGATCACAAGACTGCTACAAACAACTATATATGAATAAATTGGAAAACCTAAAGGAAATGGATAAATTCCTAGACACATACAACTTACTAAAGTTGAATCATGAAGAATTAGAAAACCTAAACAGACCAATAATGAATAGTGATATTGAAGCAGTAATAAAGTCTTCCAACAAGGAAAACCCCAGGACCGGATGGCTTCACTGCCAAATTCTACAAACATTTAAAGAAGAACTAATATCAATTTTTCTCAAACTCTTCCAAAAAAATTGAAGAGGAGGGAATACTTCCAAACTTATTCTGTGAGGCAAGCATTACCCTCATAGCAAAACCAGAAAAAGACACAAATAAGAAAACTACAGACCAATATCCCTAATGAACACAGACACAAAGATCCTCAACAAAATACTAACAAATAGAATCCAGCAACATATTAAAAAGATCATTCACCATGATCAAGTGGTAATCATCCCAGGGATACAAGGATGTTTCAACATACTCAAATCTCTAAATGTGATACATCACATCAATAGAATGAAGGAAATAAACCATATGATCATTTCAATAGATGCAGAAAAAGCATTTGATAAAATCCAACACCGCTTTATGATTGAAAAACACTCAACAAATTAAGTATAGAAGGAATGTACAACACAAGGAAGGCTATATACAACAAACCCACACTAATATCACACTGAATGGACAAAAATTGGAGACTTTTCCTCTTACATCTAGAACAAGACAAGAATGCCCACTTTCCCCACTCTTACTTAACATAATATTAGATGCTCTAGCCTGTGCAATAAGGCAAGGGAAAGCAATAAAGGGCATCCAAATAGGGGTATTGCATGATGACATAGTCCTATATATAAAAAACCCTAAAGACTCCACAAAAAATTACTAGAACTAATAAATGAATTCAGAAAAGTGGTAGGATACAAAATCAATACACAAAAATCAATAGCCTTCAATACTCCAACAACAAAATACCCAAAGAAGAAATTAAGAAAGTAATCCCATTCACAATAGCAACCAAAAAAAAAGTGAAATACTTAAGAGTAAATTTAATGAAGGAGGTGAAAGCTCTCTGCAGCAAAAACTATAAAACATTGGTGAAAAAAACCGAAGACACAAATAAATGGAAAGGTATACCATATTCATGGATCAGAGTAATTATCATCAAATTGTACATATTACCCAAAGCAATCAACATATCTAATGCAAACCCTATAAAAATACCAATGACATTCTTCACAGAAATAGAAAAAAATTATCTTAAAATTTGTATGGAACCACAAAAGACACTGCATAGTGAAAGCAATCTTGAAGAAAAAGAACAAAGTTGAAAGCATCACACTTTCTGCCTTCAAAATATACTATAATGCTATTATAAGCAAAACAGTATGGTACAGGCATAAAAATTGACAAATTGACCAATGGAATAGAATAGAGAGCCCCCAAATAAACCCATGCACTTATAGCCAACTGATTTTTGACAATGGGTCAAAAACATACAACGGTGAAGGACAGACTCTTCAACAAATGTTGCTGGAAAACCTGGATATCCACATGCAGAATATTCAAACTAGATCCGTATCTCTCACCACACACAAAAATCAACTGAAAATGGGTAAAAGACATAAATTTAAGACCTGAGTCAATGAAACTACTAGAAAAAATATAGGGGGAACTCTATACAAAATGGGATTGGGCAGCACTTTTTTGGAGTTAGACTTCAAAGGCACAGACAACTAAAGCAAGAATAAATAAATGGGACTACATCAAACTAAAAAGCTTCTGCACAGCAAGAGACACTGTCAACAAAGTGAAGAGACAACCTACAGAATGAGAGAAAATATTTGTCAACCACACATCTGGCAAGAAGCTATTATCCAGAATATATAAGGAACTTAAATGACTCAACAGCAGAAAACACCCAATTAAAAAATGGACAAAGGACCTGAACATACATTTCTCAAAATAAGACATACAATGAACAACAGGCACATGAAAAAAAAAAATGTTTAGGGCTGACCCCGTGGCGCACTCAGGAGAGTGCGGCGCTGGGAGCACAGCGGCGCTCCCGCCGTGGGTTCGGATCCTATATAGGGATGGCCGGTGCGATGCGCTCACTGGCTGAGCGTGGTGCGGCCAGTCACAAAAAGGACAAAAAAAAAAAAAAACTGTGTTATGTATATATAATAAAATACTACTCAGCTACTTAAAAAAATGATATCTGTCATTTTCAGCAAAATGGATGAAACTGGAAACCATCATGTTAAGTGAAGTAAGTCAGGCACAAAAAGACAAATACAGCACGATCCTCACTCACATGTGGAATTAAAAAAAAAAAGTGGTTCTCATAGAAGTAAACAGTAAAATAATGGTTACCAGAGGCAGAGAGCCAGGGGGAGGAGGAGGAAAGGTCACTGACTACGGGGTAAAAACTATGCTACCTACCCTAATCAAATCATTGTGCAGTACATGCATGTATTGAAACAACACACTGTACCCCACAAATATGTACAAGCAAATGTTAAAGTACTTTGAATAACATTTACAAAAAATAAAAGACTCTGTAAAAAAAATAAAAATAAAAATAAAAATAATTTAAAAAAAATACAGCAGAACACATTTGGAATTATGAGTAAAACTGTAAAAATGCTCATTCTAGGGTAAGGTTTGAGAACACAGTTGGCCCTCCATATCCACAGGTTCTGCATTTATGGATTCAACCAACTGCAGATCAAAACTATCTGGGGTATGGGCCAGCCCGGCGGCGCACTGGAGAGTGCGCCAACTGAGAGCGCGGTGGCGCTCCCGCCGAGGGTTCGGATCCCATGTGGAGACCGGTTCCCGCTCACTGGTTGAGCGCGGTACGGGTGCAACACCAAGGGTTGCGATCCCATTGCTGGTCCCCCGTGTGGGCGCTACACCGAGGGTTGCGATCCCGTTACCGGTCAGTAAAAAAGACAAAAAGGAAAAAAAAAAAACTATCTGGGGTAAAAAAACCAGTAAGTAATAACCATACAACTTTAACAATAATACAAATTCAAAAACAATACAATATAACAACTACTTACATAGCATTTACTCTGTATTAGGTGTTATAAGCAATCTAGAGATGATTTAATGTATAAAGGAGGACATACGGAGTTTGTATGCAAATGACACACTATTTTATATCAGAGACTTGAGCATCCACAGATTTTGGTAGGTCTTGGAACCAACCACCTATGGATACTTAGGAACGAATGTACAGAACTTATCTGAGCACGTTGCCTCCTTCTATGAAAAAGGACCTTCGTAGTTAAACATATTCATGGATCAGAGTAATTATCATCAAATTGTACATATTACCCAAAGCAATCAACATATCTAATGCAAACCCTATAAAAATACCAATGAAAAAAAAATACAGCAGAACACATTTGGAATTATGAGTAAAACTGTAAAAATGCTCATTCTAGGGTAAGGTTTGAGAACACAGTTGGCCCTCCATATCCACAGGTTCTGCATTTATGGATTCAACCAACTGCAGATCAAAACTATCTGGGGTATGGGCCAGCCCGGTGGCGCACTGGAGAGTGCGCCAACTGAGAGCGCGGTGGCGCTCCCGCCGAGGGTTCGGATCCCATGTGGAGACCGGTTCCCGCTCACTGGTTGAGCGCGGTACGGGTGCAACACCAAGGGTTGCGATCCCATTGCTGGTCCCCCGTGTGGGCGCTACACCGAGGGTTGCGATCCCGTTACCGGTCAGTAAAAAAGACAAAAAGGAAAAAAAAAAAACTATCTGGGGTAAAAAAACCAGTAAGTAATAACCATACAACTTTAACAATAATACAAATTCAAAAACAATACAATATAACAACTACTTACATAGCATTTACTCTGTATTAGGTGTTATAAGCAATCTAGAGATGATTTAATGTATAAAGGAGGACATACGGAGTTTGTATGCAAATGACACACTATTTTATATCAGAGACTTGAGCATCCACAGATTTTGGTAGGTCTTGGAACCAACCACCTATGGATACTTAGGAACGAATGTACAGAACTTATCTGAGCACGTTGCCTCCTTCTATGAAAAAGGACCTTCGTAGTTAAATGGGCAGCAGATAGCTCATATGTTAATGTCATGATATGCAGGTAAAATGCAACAAAGGTCAAAAACTTAGTTTACTTCTAAATATGCTTTAGGTCAAGCTCACGTCTACCTAACTTCACATATGTAATTTAAACTTCCACTCCCTAAGATAATAGATAACTGAAATTCTCATTTCCTTCAGAAAAATCTGCAATAAAAATGTTGATTTAAAACACACACACACAGACACACACACACACACACACGCAGTATGAAATATTACATTCCTTTCACCCAGAAAACATGACTAGGTCATTTAAGCAATACCTGACTATTCACAGAAAATCAGCAGGTCAGGTAGAAAATTACTCACCCCACACATTAGTGGTGTGGAATGTTACAGAGTCTGAATCGTTGCCAAGTTATTTGGCATTGGCCTATCTCCACTTTGCAATTTGCTACAATGCACTTAACCTACCACTGTTATTCAGTTTACTATAACTGTAATACAAGTGCCTGTGTGTTTACCTGAGCTCGACTGTTCCCTTGGCTATAAATATTTCTAAACAGGATGATAAATACCTGCCGTTTTCAAAAGTACCTATAATAAACATTTCTGAAATCCTTACAAAGCCAACAGTTAACAATAAGCTTTTGTATACACAGATTAGAGAATAAGGGGAAAAGAAAACTTTATTGGCACACCATTAAGTACTTTATTATTTCTGCAGTGACATTCTTGAAAGATTTCTTCAATATGAAATATTTACTATTTCAGCTGTTGAAGGCCCTGCTTTAGAATCCCAGTGGCACACCCAGACAAGTTCTAGTGATTATTGTGGAAGCACCTGTTCCTAGACCAACTCTTTAAGCAGACCATTGACAAAACCTTTTCAAATCTTCCATGTGAAGGGAAGATTCAATAGATAGATAGATAGATAGATAGATAGATAGATAGATAGATAGATAGATAGATAGATGAAGATAGATATAGAGAGATCAGGTGATAACAAAAATCAGATTACAACAAAGCTAAACTGCAGGTGCTCTAGTTAGCTAACAGTATAAGAAATCATCCCAAAATGATGTTTTAGTGAATTAAAAAACAATCATAATTTACAGTATAAACTTGCAAATCTTGCCAATAGCAATACGGAGTCCACTTTATCCTCATATTAAACTAAATTTTATTTGCAAGTAGAAAATATTTTCTTCCTTAATTCTATGCTGATCTGAATGCAATATGTCTAGGATTGGACATGAAGATAGCAACCTTGCTTCTCTGGGTAACTGAAGACCTTGTCTGTGACTGGGATCATGATATCAATACACTTCAAATCCTCAATCCTTAACTGAATCTATTACTTGTCAACATTTATTTTAGAACTTGAAATTTTTGTGATCACAGCTATACTGGCATAATAAGTCTAAGTAGGAAACTATTTATGATCATCCTCTTATTTCTAGTGGAATTAATATCATAGTACCAAACCATCAAAATGGAGTAGGTATCTAGTCTGAACATCAATCATCTCCTTTTATAACTACTTGGCAATATCCCATAGTCCCTTGCTGTATTCTTTGTTGTAAAACATAAAAGTGCTTTACAAATACTTTATCCTAAGCTTTCTCTGCTGCAGATTGATGGTTATCAATTGATTTCATCAAAAATTACAAATAGTTTGTATCTGTCCTAAGAAATTCAAAATTGACCATTGCTGAAAAGACTCATATCCCCTCACCTTTATTCCACATTGGTTATATATATTTTTCTACTTCCAAATTTTTTTATTCCCAAATCATGATACATTCAAATAAATTTTATACAAAGAAAGTACAAGATGTTTAATAACCCCAGCAAAGTATATTTTAACTACTCCATGAAAAGAAAATGGCAAATGTGTTCACAAAATATATCAATATACAATTTTTATTGAAATGTATTGATTATACATATTTGCGGGGTACAGAGTTGACCATCAACATATGCATACAATGTGTGATGATCAAATCAGGATAATTAGCATATTCATCATTATAAAACTTAATAATTTATTCGTGATAAGGACATTTGATCTCCCCTATTCTAGCCATCTGATAAGATGCAGTAAATTACTCTTTTTTTTTTTTTTTTGTCTTTTGTCTTTTTCCGTGTCCGGCAACGGATCGCAACC
>NW_007727216.1:327353-333272 GCF_000696425.1 Galeopterus variegatus
CGGGCGGGAGCGCCGCCGCGCTTCCCAAGCAGCGCACTTATCCAGTGCACCACCGGGCCGGCCAAGCAGTAAATTACTCTAAATTATAAATGCCTAGCTTGACTGTACACCCACAGAACTTATTTTTCCTGTCTAGCTGCTATGTGTCCATTAACCAATCTTTCACTGTCCCCTCTCCCCACTCCCGTCTAGTCACCACAGTTCTGCTCTTTCTTTCTTCTTTCCACTATACAATTATATAAAATAAAATTTAACTGAAATCTTTATTGTAAAGAAATAATACATTTATTATTATAAGCTGGAAGAAATAATAAATTTTTTCCACAATCCACTATGGTAACATTTAACAAGACTATTTTACCAGGGTATTGACACTGACATAATCTACCAATTCCATTCAGGTTTCACCAGTTTTACTCATACTAATTTGTGTATGTATGTATTAAGTTCTATACAATCTTGTCACCTGTGTAGGTTCATGTACTCGTCACCACAGTCAAGATACTGAACATTTCCAACACCACGAGCGTCTTTCACGTTGCCCTTTATGACCACGTCCGTCTCCCTCTTTGCTGCTTCCACACCCTCCTTCTAACCCCACTTCCCCACAAAACCACTAATCTGTTCTCCATGTCTAAATTTTATTATTTCAAAATGTTATATAAGTGTAAACGTATAGTATGCAACTTTCTTGTAATCTTTATTTCTTTTTCTTTTTTTTGGCACAACATAATTTCCTGGTAATTCATCCAATTCGTTGTGTGTATTAACAGTTTGTTCCTTTTTATTGCTGAGTAGTATTACACGGTATGTATGCAGCACAATGCAGATATTTTCTCCCATTCTCCAGCTTATATTTTTATACTCTTCTGATGAGCTTTCACAGAGTAAACATTTTTACTTTTAGTGAGGTCCAATTTTTCCTTTATGTCTCACAATTGTGGTGTCAAATCTAAGAACCATTTACCTAGCCCTAGATATCAGATTTTCTCTTATTTTTCTAAAAATTTTATAGTTTTATATTTTACATTTGTCTATGATCCATTTTGAGTTTATTTTTGTGTATAGTGTGAAATAGTTTGAGGTTCATTACTTTTTTGCTTATGGATGTCAAATTGCTTCAGCACCATTTGTTGAAAATGTTATCCTTCCTCCATTAAACTGTTTTTGCACTTTCATCAAAAAGTTGAACATGTTTGTGTGGGGTTATTTCCGGTCCTCTATTTTGTTCCATTGATCTATATGTCTGTCCCCCTGCCAATATCACATTGTCTTGATTATTGTAGCCATAGAGTAAAATTTAATATCAGGTAGAGTAATTCCTCCCACTTTATTCTCATCTTTTTAGAATATTGTAACTATTTTAGGACTTGTGTCTTTTTCTGTAAATTTAGAATAAGAGTGTCTATGTTTACAGAAACTTGCTTAGATTTTGAAAAAATTGCATTAAACCTATAAATCCATTTGGGAACTATAAATTGAAATTGGAGAAGGAAACAGAAATATTCTAGCATAGCAAAGAAAAAGCAGATACTGTCATGACATTAAGAAAAATAATAAACTAATTTGGGGTGAAAACAATTTATATGAGAAAACAGAATATTTCTACCATACATGTGGATGTGGATGTATAAGTGCATATGAATGCACGTATGTACAAAGCATAATTGATGAGTTAGTAAGAAACAAAAAATGAGATTATAGTTCAAAGAGCTAAATTTAACTAAACGGTCATCACAGAGCACTGTTGGAATAAAACTGATAACTCGATTGCATCAACAGAATGTAATAATACTGACTTGGGGGAGAGGGAGTAGGTGGTTGTCATAATGATATGCCTGTATGGAAATAAACACATGTTGGATTAGTAATCTGCTAAAGCTCTCTACTTATAAAGGATAAGGAGAGATGAAAATAAGTGGTTTTATTAGAATATACTCTAAACTGCCAGGCAAGAATGAGGACAGGGATGTGGCTTTCCTGATAGAGACACTCAGTTGGAACCAAGGCAGTACACCGCAGTGACCTGAACTTCAATCATTCACCCACTGGGATTCCCATTCATATAAAGCAACCTTGGCATGTCTTCTTTAGATGGAAAAGCAGTCACAAGAGAAGTACCCTTCTAGTCCCATGCTAACCAATCAAAAAGAATTTGTGATTGAAGCAGTGGAAACTCTGAGTAAAATTACCTCGTTAACTAGAGTCTAGAGTAGGCAGAAATATGGCCATGATGGATTCCAAAAAATTCAGAAAAAGGTGGGCATAATTCCATGATCTCAAATTCAGTAAGAGACTTCATTCTGAGAGAGTTTTTAGGTTCTTGTATAATAAAAATAATAATTCTGTGATCTTAAGTTAAAAAAAATAAGAAATATGATGTGGCTACACCTCAGACTCCACAAGAAGCTTCTATGTAAAATGGGCAAAACTGAGTTAGAATGAGTGCCTAAGACAGGACCTAACACATAAAATGTACTCATTCAAGTTTTAGTAAAAAAATGAATGGGGGCTGGCCCGGTGGCGCACTGCTACAGTGCACCACTTGGGAAGCGCGGCGGTGCTCCCACCGAGGGTTCGGATCCCACATACAGACCGGTTCCCGCTCACTGGCTGAGCGAGGTGCAGGCGCAAGACCGAGGGTTGCGATCCCGTTGCCATCCTGGTCCAGTACGGGCGCAACACTGAGGGTTGCGATCCGTTGCCGGTCACACAAAAAGACAAAAAAAAAAAAAGCAGAATGGATATTTCAAAACCAAAGATAAACATGTAAAAGGTACATATACTATGTAAGCCAGGAGGGTTAAAGTATACATCATCTGTTCACCTAACTATTCAGCAAACAAACATGTATTAAACATTTATTATGTACTTTCCATTCTCAAGGATCTTACAGTTCAGAGTGAGAAGCTGACAAAAAAAAAAAAAGGAAATTAAAATACAGGAAAGTAAGTACAAACATATAATTGTTTAAAGTGCTTGGGAACAGGAAGGCTGGTTATTATTTAACTGTAAGTGGGGAAAGGATGACTATAAAAGGCTTCATCACGTAGTTAACATTTGAATAACTGTGAAGAATAGTGAAGACACAGAATTATTTTTAAAACTCTTTATATAAGTTTAGAAAAAGCAAGAAGAAAATAAAAGTATATGCTATTTTAAAAACCAGTGGTGAAGTGATAATAAGCTCAGAGAAAATGTAAACAGATAAACTGACTGCATATGGTTTGGAAAGCTAAATTTCATCCCCCCTGGCCATTCTCAAAGATGCAAGCACCCTATAGAAATCTGGGGCAGCTAACACTAGAAAGGTTGCTAGAATTCTACCTTTGATGTGATTCTTCCCTGTTCCCCTTAACTTCCATAATTCCATCCCATTGACCCTGCTTGTATGTGTCCTGCCCTGTCCCAGCAATTATCAACCAGTGGTTTTAAACCCTGGCAGCTCATTAGAGTCACCTGAAGAACTTTTACAAAAGACTTCTGTCTGGCTCCATTCACCAGGGATTCTGATTCAATTGGTCTGGGATAGAGACTTTTGTGCTTCCCACAGTGACAAATGCCTTTCAAAAGGACATCAGGCAAATCATTCTGCAGGAAATCACTTTGTTCTGCCATTGTGTATGAGTGTCTAACAAAAGAGGATTAAACAAACATCACACAGACACACACAAAAAAAATTAATGTCATGGGCTTGCACACCATTTCAGAACTTAATGACTGATGTACCATCATCCAGAAGGAATTTGCCCAAGATACCTCTCAAATTGCAGTCATGCTCTTTAAAAATAGTTGAATATGTGAATGATACCTAAAGATCAGAAACAAGTGATTCTTAATTTATTTAAACAGTAATAAGGAGCCACTGAAAAGTTTTCTAGAGAGCATTGACAAAAAAAGTTTTGTATATTACAACAATCATTTTAGCTGCGACCAAGAAAATTGATCAACAAACATCAAAGATAATCCCCAGCCTTTTTGTTTGGGAAAACAGCTAAATGTAAGTATCATTCACTAACATTTAACAGAGGAAAAAGCACAGGCTTGGCAGCGAAGTTAGAAGGGAGCATGATAAGTTCTCCACTAGATATGTTGACTTTTGGGTATGTCTATCACATAGCAGTGTGTATACAGGTTGAAAATTCAGGCGAACAAAAATTTCTGATGGGAGATGTGTATTTGAGATCCACTGTATACAGCGGGGTTTTTAATTGAAAGGAATAAATGAACATGCCCTGGGATGGTGTGTAGAATTCTCTATAAGAGAAGAGAGAATTGAAGGCAGAATTTAAAGGAACACTAGCATAGGCTGTAGGAAAATATCCACAAAGCAGATTAAAAGTAATGGCCAGAGAGACAAGAAAAACCAGGAGAGTGTGGCATAATGGGTGCCAGGAAAAACAATATTTAAGGAAGGAGTGAGTAAACAATAATTGCAAATGTCACAACAGTTTCAATACAGGATGGGACAGAAATCTGATTATAGTGGATTAAACAGTAGATGGGAGGTAAAGTAAAAACTAGAAATGATGATTAGAAAAGTCTTATGAAAATGGCAGAGTATGACTTTCCAGCACTCATCTCCATGCAGAAACATTAATTTGAACAACTCTCCCATGCATTAAAATACCTTCACAGGAGCTAAGGAAACCAGGTGAGAGATTACAGCACCTGAGTGTAGCACAGAAATAAGTAAAGATGTATTGAAAGGGTAAGAAGAACAGTTTTACATTATATATGTCACCTTAGGTCCAGGCCTGCTCCAAAAGATCCAGGATTCAGATCTATATAAGTAGACTCTAGCACTGCACCAGTCCCCACAGACCCAGACTCAAGGACTGCTTCTGTGAACCCAGGTTTCAGGCAAGCCACTGCAGACCTACAACCAAGGCCAGCCCTTGTGCATCTAGCCTCCAGGCCAGTACATGTACACCAGGGTCCAGGCAGACCCTGTAGCTCCAGGCACCAGGCCAGCACTTTTGGACACAGGTTCTAAGCCTTACCCAGCACTAGGCCAGCCCAAGGCTCCAACGGATCCAGGGCTCAGGCCAGCTACAGCAAACCCAGGGTACAGGCCCAACCCAGTAGACACCAGTGCCAGGCTGCTTCCTGCAGACTGAGACTCCAGGATCATTTCTGTAGACCCAGGCTGTGAGCCAGCCTCTGTGGACCCAGAAACCAGGCCAACCTTCATTGACATAAGTTACAGAACTGTCCCAGTGGACCCAGGCATCAAGCTCATCCTAGCACCTGGCCGACACTTGCAGAATTATGCTCAAGGCTTATCCCAATGCCAGGTCAGCCTTTGTGGATCCAGGCTCTAGGCAAGACCCTGCAAATACAGGCTCTAGGCCCATCCTTGTAGACCCAAGCTCCAAGTCCACCCCCATGGGCCTACTCAACAGGTCTGCCCCAGTAGATCCAGGCTTTAGGCCTAACCCTGCAGACCCAGAGGCTAGGCCCACCCACTTCTGACCCAGGCACCAGGCCAGCCTACCTAAAAACTCCAGAAGCAAGCTTGTCCATGGACCATGCTGAGCATACTGCCATGAACCTATGGATGGGCTAACTGGTAAAGGGCTTTCCTAGATGAAATCAGTATGTAAAGACTGGAATAAGTCCCTACTTCTTCAAAAGCACAGACATCAATGTAAGGCAACAGAAACATGAAAAACCAAGGAGATATAACACCACCCAAATAACACAATAATCTCCCAGTAGCTAACCCCAAACAAGGGAGACATATGAACTTCATCAGATAAAATTAAAAATAAGTGTTTTAAGGAAGCTAAGAGGCCTTCAAGAAAATACAGAGAAACAATTCAACAAAATGAGGAAAACAATAAAAGTCCAAAGTTAGAAACAGATTGAAATTATTAAAAAAAAAAAAAAAAAAAAAAAAAAAAAAATTTTGGGGCT
>NW_007727216.1:334259-348656 GCF_000696425.1 Galeopterus variegatus
ATAAAAAAAAAAAAAAAAAAAAAAAAGAAATTCTGGAGCTGAAAAATACAATGAATGAAATAAAAAATGTGATAGAGAGCATCAATAGCAGATTTGCTCAAGCCAAAGAAAAAATCTGTGAACTCAAAGGCAAGTTATTTGAAAATATACATTCAGAGAAGGGGAAAAAAAATGAAAAAGAATGAAAAAGGCTTATAGGATTTATGGGATAGTAGCAAATGTTTCAGTCATAGGAGTTCAAAAAGGAGAAGAGAATAAAAAGAGGTAGAAAGCCTATTTAAGAACTAATAGCAAAAAAAATATCCAAATCTGGAGATTATACACAGAAAGATCAAAATCTTCAATCAGATTCAATCCAAACAAGACTACACCAAGACATATAATAGTCGAACTAATAAAAATCAAAGATAAAGAGAGGATCCTAAAGGAAGCAAGATAAAATAAGAAATCACATATAAGGGAGTTCCAATAAGGCTAGTAGTGGATTTCTTAGCAGAAACTAGAGGTGAGGACACAGAGAGATAATATATTCAAAATGCTGAAAAAACAAAAATAAAAAAAACCCCTGCCAACCAAAAAATACCATACCCAGCAAAGCTGTCCTTCAGAAATGTAAGAGAGATAAATAGTTTCCCAGACAAATAAAAGCTGAGGGAGTTTGTCACCACTAGACATGTCCTACAAAAAATGCCAAAGGAAATTCTTTAAGCTGAAAGAAAAACATGCTAATTAGTAACACAAAAACATCTGAAAATGCAAAACACACTGGTAAAAGTAAGTACACAGTTCAGTTCAGATCCTCTAACATAGTAATGGTAGTGTGTAAATCATATCTTTAGTATGTAGGTTAAAAGGGAAAAAAAACGTTAAAAATAATAGCTACAATAATTTGTTAAGGAATACACAATATAAAAAGATATAAATTTTGACATTAAAAGCATAAATGTGTGGAGGGTGAAGTAAAAATACTTTTATGTGATCAGAGTTAAGTTGTTATCAGCTTACAATAGCCTATGATAATTAATAGATGTTTTATGTAAGCCTCATGGCAAAAACCTATAGTAGATACACAAAAAATAAAAGTAAAAAATCAAGGCATATCACTAGAGAAAATCACCTAATCACAAAGGAAGACAAGAGAGGAAGAAAGGAACCTAGCACGAATAAAATAGCCAGAAAACAACAAATTGGCAGTACTAAGTCCTTACTTATCAATAATTAGCTTCAATGTAAGTGGATTCATTCTCCAATCAACATATTTAGAGTGGCTGAATAGTTTTTTAAAAAAAATCCAATTATATGCTGCCTACAAGGGACACACTTCACATTAGAGGACACACATTTACTTACAGTTAAGGGACAGAGAAAGATATTCCATACAAACAGGAATCAAAATAGAGCAGGGGAAGCTATACTTATATATCAAGGCCAATTCATAAAGAGGGTATAACAACATAAGATCAGTGTACCTAAATATATAAAGCAAATATTAATAGATCTGAAGGGAGATGTAGATTGTAATATAAAAATAGTAGGGGACTTCATACCCCACCTTACCAATGGATAGATCATCCAGACAGAATATCAACAAGGAAATAGATTAAAACTACACTTTAGGCCAAATATACTGAGCAAACATATACAGAACATTCCATCAAACAGGAGCAGAATACACATTTTTCTCAAGTGCACACAAAACATTCTCTTGGATAGATCATATGCTAGGCCACAAACAAGTCTTAACAAATTTAAAAAGATTAAAATCATAACAAGTATCTTTTCCAACCACAATGGAATGAAACTAGAAATCAATAGCAGGAGAAATTTTGAAAAATTCACAAATATATGGAAATTAAACAGCATGCCCTTGAACAACCAAAGGGTCAATGAAAAAATTTAAAGGGAAATTAAAAAGTATCTTGAGACAAATAAAATTGGGAACACAAAATTCAGAAACATATGAAGTGCAACAAAAGCAGTCCTAAGAGGGAAGTTTATACCAATAAACATCTACTATAAAAATAGGAAAAATTCCAAATAAACAACCTAATATCACATCTCAAGGAACTAGAAAAACAAGAACAAACTAAGCCAAAAGTTAACAGAAAGAAGGAAATAATAAATACATAAGAAATATCAGAGCAGAGATAAATGAAATAGAGATTAGAAAAGATCAATGAAACTGAGGATTTTGTACAGATAAACAAAATTAACAAACCTTCAGCTAGACTAAGAAAGAAAAAAATACTCAAACATATAAAATTATAAATGAAATACAAATAGATAAGAAATACAAAGCATCATCAGACACTACTATGAACAATTATACACCAAAAAAAATAGCTAACTTTTAAGAAATGGATAAAATCTGAGACACATACAACATACAAAGATTGAATCATGAAGAAAGAGAATATCTAAACAAACTAATACCAAATAAGATTACATTTGTAATAAAACGTCTCCTAACAAAGAAAAGCCCAGGACCTGACAGGTTCACTGAGGAATTATACCAAACATTTAAAGAAGAACTTTAATACCAATACTTCTCAAATTCTTCCAAACAATTGGAGAAGAAGGAATACTTCCAAACTAATTTTATGAGGCCAGCATTACCCTGATACCAAAGCCAGCAAAGAACACTACAAGAATAGAAAATTACAGGCTGATATCTCTGATGAATACAGATGCAAAAATTCTCAATATATTTTAAAACATCATGATATACACAATAAACATACACATTTCATTTGTCAATTTTAAAAATTGATTAATTTTTAAAAAGTAGAAATGAGAACAGTTACCTGTTTAAAGACATATGTACGGTTGTTTAAAAAGATTTTTCCCTTTACTTTTTGAAGTGTAACATATAAATAATGTAGTACTAAACTTTAACAGATTTTTTTTAAGAAGAAAGGAATGTGAACACATTAGTTCTGATAAAGAGAATCTAGAATAGAAACAGATGGTGTTGCTAAAGGAATGAGAAAATATAATTATTAAAATGCAGCAAGGTACCTGGGGATGGAAACAGGGCAGGTGGGGAGACAGACCTGAGCTTTAACCTGTGAACTTTTTGAAGCGTAACATATAAATAATGTAGTACTAAACTTTAACAGATTTTTTTTTAAGAAGAAAGAAATGTGAACACATTAGTTCTGATAAAGAGAATCTAGAATAGAAACAGATGGTGTTGCTAAAGGAATGAGAAAATATAATTATTAAAATGCAGCAAGGTACCTGGGGATGGAAACAGGGCAGGTGGGGAGACAGACCTGAGCTTTAACCTGTGAGGAGGGAAAATCCCAGTATAATGGGCAAAAAAGAAGAAAACATGAACATGGATGCAGTATGACTGGAGGTTTCATGACAGGATAAGAAGGGATCTCTGATCTACTGGCTTTAATTTTCTCAGCCAAGTAAGAGAAGAGGTCTGATAGTGAGGAAGGAGGGGCAAGGTCCATGATTTGAGAGGGTAGAATGGGTTTGAAAGAAGAACCACAGAGTATCTGAGGGACAGAACTAACTGGGAATTGCAGGAGCATTGCCAAGGAGCATTAAAGCCCCACTACTATCATTGAGTTAGAAAGTTAAGTGTACAATTTTACAGGTAGTGATAGCTAACTGGCAGAAAGTATGTAAAAGCTATACAAGCACTGTATTAACTAGCATTAGGCTGAATTCCATCCAATAAAATGTTGATACTCACAGAAAAGCAAATGGCATCTGTTAATAAAAGTACAATTCCTAAAGCAAAGAAGATGTGGCTCATATCTATCATAGGCATAGCAGAAGTAAATGTTTATTGAGCACTTATTGATTTTTTTTGTTTATTTTAAGTTTTTTGCATAAATCATAGCATACAGGAGTAGGTTCTGTTATTTTCGATGTTCCAATGAGAAAACTACAGCACAAAGAATTTGAGTAATTTTCCTAAGGTCCAACAGCTACAAAGTGGCAGAATTTTAAGCAGCAAATCTGATGCATGTACAGAGGAAAGGATGCAAGACAGCACAGGGTCCAGAATCTCTGCAATATGAGGAAGAGATAGATAATTGAAGATATTTTGCCTAAATAAAGACAGGCAAGAACAAATAACTATTGCTTCCATACTTAAATAGTTGCCATATGGAATAGAAAAGAGACTTTAATATTATGTAGCTTCAGGGAGCAGAACTATAACTAATATACAGAAGCTGCAAGGAAGGAGATTTCACCTGGAAAGTGTTAGGTCAGTGAGACAAAGGGATCAAAGGAATCTGAGCCAAACGTTTACCATTTCAGGGAGTTTATTTCTAGCGAACCTGGAGGGGAGACTGAAAGATCAGTTCCTGCCCCTGTACAGACTAGCAGAGATTTTATATGGTTTGAATTAGGCGAAGGGGTTTGGTAGCTATTCTGAGCATTCAGCACTTTGTAACAGCTCTGCAGTTTTCCTGTTTTGCACAAGATTCTGTTTTGTACAAAATCTGGTTTTTCTCAGAAAGCACTTGCTTAAGAGAGAAGGAAGGTGTAGGGGGCAGGGTAACAAAATGGTTAGCATGGCTGTGCTTATGTTAATCTGATTATGAGGCCTAATAGAAATAATAATTTCTGTAGCCGTGAGAAATACAGGTGAAGTCAAAGGAGCAGCTTCAGGAAGTGAAGAGACTGAGCCGAGCAAAGAGGTGTCTGGGGAGGGGTTCAGACCTAGGTGCCCAGAGGGACAGGCTGGCCTTGACAAAGTTCAACACCCACTCTAACACTGAAAGTCTGCCTCTAGCGTGCATTTTATTAACCCACAATAAACATTTACTTTTTAAAATTTTCTCCGCAGAGTAAGAATATTGGCCAATATATAAAGCACTTGGATCTGTGTTACAATATTCAGATATAATAGATAAGAAATAATACTATGCCAAGACTGGAAGCTCTGAGCTTTTAACTGCATCAGGGACTCTAATGATTCAGATGGGGAGGGGGGAAAGGGAGGGAAGGAGGGAAGGAGGGAAGGATGGAAGGGGACAGAAATAAATTCTTTTAGCTTTCAATTTAGCCGGCTTTTAACTGCATCAGGGACTCTAATGATTCAGATGGGGAGGGGGGAAAGGGAGGGAAGGAGGGAAGGATGGAAGGGGACAGAAATAAATTCTTTTAGCTTTCAATTTAGCCCCTTCCCAAGAGCAAGCAAATAGTCTCCTGAGGATTGTAAAACTGTTTCCTACCAAAATTATACTTTTGGAAGCTTTTAAAAAATGATCCATATTTCCTCCACACTTCTTCACACTCACACATTTACAAACTCAAATAAGAAATGTTGACGCTCTTTTCTGAACAGAGGTCAGTGTTTCTGGTGCAGTGCCAGTTTTAATGAGAAGATTTTCTTTTCCCTCACTTAAGAAAATGGCATAAGGGAGCTGCATGCTAAGAACTAAGATAGTCTCTGCCTGTACCTGATGCCAAGAAATACCCATGCTATATTTTATTTGACATTTTTAGCCTTAATTTAGCTGCCAACTCTACTGAAAAGATTAATATTCTCTACAGATATTAGAGAGCAAATTTTGAGTTTTGATCCTGGCCTGCCTTGGAGAACCTTCCCTTATAAAACAGATGTCATTTTTCAATATTATAGCAACTTATTGTGTTCTTTCTCCTGTTCTTCAATGTGGTGTTGTTTGCTTGCTTGTTTACCTGTTTGTTTGGGATATTAGGATGCCACAGTTAGAAACAACCATCATGCCAATCCATTGTGATCCATGGGCATTATATGCAGTCACTACTATGCACAGTAATTCTTGTAAAGATGACCATCATTTTCTGAAGCAAATGGCTAATTCTTGGCTCTTTATTTCAGGGGCTTCTCTCCTTGATTTGTCTCCTTCAAGAGCTGTAATCTTTGCATTTTCTCTCAAATCTGGTTTTACATTACTGAGCAATATACTTATACACTTTAGTCTTTATACACCACTGTATTCCTGCTTCTTTATAAATTTTATTTCATTAATTAAGTGTAGACTTCGATCTATTTGTCAATATGGCAATCCTAGTCACCAAATAATGTTCAAAAATATCTTCACAATTTTGCTACATGGAAATCGGGTTATTGTTTTACTCTTTCCTTCAAATCATTATACAGCTAGTGTATGGGAGAGACAGTCATGCAATAAGGCCCTGTTTATTAACCATTTTGGAGGGAAACTGCCCATGGCAAATCACAGATGAAATATGTACATTTGAGTTTTTATCTTTCTTTTTTTTGCCAGTTGGTGGAAGCAAATCCAATCAGGAATTCTGGCAGTGAGTAGCTGTAATATAAACCAAGATACAGATGTGTATATTCATCATGGAGATGTGTATTCCTTTCGATTTATGTTAATCTGTCTGACAAATAGGGAGTGAAACATTGATGCTTTTTGTTTGTTTCTTTTGAATAACTTTTGCTAATTTGTCTAGAAGACCTGGGCTGCTTGTGTTCTGTCACTTGTCAGCATGTAGAAAACTCTCTCTCTCTCTCTCTCTCTCTCTCTCTCTCTCTCTCTCTGGGCCTCTGTTTCTTCATTTGTAAAATCAGGGGCTGGATTAGATAATCTCTAAAATCCTATCAAGCTCTAAAATCCTGTTTCTATGAGACACTATTTCTGAATGGGCAATTGAGAAAAATAAATAAAAATTTAAGTGATATGATAATCAAGAATATGTAACTAAAAAGATACAAGAGACTAAGCTATTTTTTTTAATCCCTTAACATTTAGTGTGAGAATTATTCTGCCTGAGTGAAAACATATGACAGAAGGCAACTATCTGTGTTATAATATCTTTCTGTCAAACCCAGTGAATGATGTCACTGGCAAGCACCAACATTTGAGAGTTAACATGTGTGGAATACAGTATAAAGCAAATGTACTTCACAGAGCCTGGTTTTCCAAAGCCTTGCAGTTTCAAATATTGACCTTGCAGAGGACTGGAAATTTTCCTCAGGCTATAAAGTCTCTGGCATAAGCTAACGATTTCTGGCTAAAGAAGTTGCTGGCTCAAGGACAGACTAGTTACTGATTGTTATATAAAGATACTGATAAATTGCTGTAAGATCACTTAATTGTCTACTGGAATGTCATCTGGCTTGTTTCACTGAGCTACCAGCCTATATTGTTAAACTATAACCCCACCTATGTTCTCTTCCTGTAACTTCCTGGCCTGGAAAATAAATGCAGGAAGAGAACCCCAATTTGACATTAATTTCCTGAGGAAGGGATGCCTCTCGCTTGAGCATTCCCAAGGGAAGTTAATCAGTTTGAGGCCTCTCACTGCTCAGAAGAGATGGGCTTTGAGTAATCCTTTGCATCTCCGTCACCCAGGAGAAGTGGGGTGACTAATCCATGGGTGGCAAAGCAAAAAACATGTCAACCGAAGATGGGTAAAAACCTGGGAAAAGAATAGGTGTGACAAATGGAGGGTAGCCTGATCATCTGTAGCCTGCCATCACTGTCTATGTTTTCTTCTCAGTTTCATTCATCCATCCATTCATTCAACATGTATTCATTGAACACAATCTTACTGAATGCCTACAATGTACTCAAAACTCTTCTAGGAACTGAGTCTATATCGCTGAACAATAAAAATTTCCAGCCCTCACAGAGCTTACATTTCAGTTAGGAAAACAAACAAAAAAAAAGAAATTAAGAAAATATATAAATGTATAATTCAATTTCAGGTAGATATACAATGCTTGAAAAGAAATGAAGCAGAATAATGAGATAGAAATTGTCTAGGGGCGATTCTATTTAGAGAAAGGAGAGAAGGTCTCTCTAAGGAGTAACTTTGAGCAGAGACCTACATGAAGTGAGAGAAAGAACCATACAAAGATTTCTGGAAGGAGTTTAAGTTTTGTCAACTGAGTAACTAAGATCTCTGCTTCTATTGTATTTTCAAACCGGTTGTCAGAAAAGACTTAGGAAGACCTATTAAGTGTGTATTTAACAAGGAATATTTAAATGTATTGAGACTAGGTGCTCTGGTCTGAATGTTTGTGCCCCAACCTCCAAACTCATATGTTGAAATTCTCACCCCCAAGGTAATGTTATTAAGAGGTGGGGCCATTGGAAGATGGTTAGAACTCTAAAAAGTAAATTTCTGTTTTTTACATGCTACCCAGTTTATGGCATTTTGTTATAACAGCCCCCATGGATTAAGATACTAGGGGATTTAACAAAAAAATAGAGTACTTCTAGGAGTCAAAATATTTTTATGGCAGTATTCCTGGTTCTAAGAGAGAATAGGGAATTAACCTATCATCCTGGGTTCTAGAATCTTCCCTGCCTATTTGCTGACATAACTGATGACTGAGCATTGGCCAAAGTAATGGAGAAGGGGGATTTGCTCTTTCTCGGTCCACTTGTGTACCTCAAGGTGCCAGTGTGGTTCTTCCCTGAGTTCACCAAAATATTGTTTGATACTCTGACTGTTTTTTGATTCATGAGGTAGTTGTGATAGCCTAACTTGTGATATGCTCCAAACCTCTTGTCTGAATTCTAAGGGTAGCTGGGACATCCATAATCCCTTAGGAACAACCTTCATAGTGGTGTAGTTCTCAGAGCGGTGCTAGTGAGGCAAGGTTATGGGATTGAGACTTGCAAAAATCAGTGAGCAACTTGCTATCTCAGATATAGGTGGTTGGTTACAAAGGGGCCCTGATAAAAGAATATGAGTGCATACAAAAAGTATTCTAAATTTATAATTCAAGCAAGTCTTATTTTTGATGCAAGCCATAATCTAGCTTTATGACATTGGCTTTACGTAGGATGATATAAGAAATAGCTACATGAAGAATTCGCTTCTTCTATAAAACAGTTACTGCAGATATTTACTATACTTTTCAATGCCGCTTGTAAAATGGTTCAAGCAATAGTTTTCTGTTAGAGTCAGGGTGGTATGGGTGATGAAATGTAGAATAATACAAAATATTAGGCAGAATTAGGTAGAAATTCGAGCTCTACCTCTTAATAACTATGTGACCTTGAGAAAGTAGTTAAGCTCTATTGGCCTCAAATACTTCTTCTGAAAAATAGGGAACATAATACCTAAAATGAGGATTAAAAGAGATATCAGCTATAAAGGAACACGTATAATGCTTGACATACACAATAAAGCTCTTAGTATTACTGTTTTTCTCCTCATTGCTTAGGATTTTAGTTGTTTGTTTCTTTTAGAGGAATGTTAACTCCTTCAGATATGTTGGGTATCACTCAGCACTTTTTTCTAGAAATAGATTAGGGCTTTGAAATAATACAGATTAATAGCCATAATAATAAAATGCAGCCAAGTAGAATAGTGTTTAAAGCCATAGAAACTGGAGGAACCCCACAGTCCTGGGTTCTAGGCTCTGAATTTAATTAGTTTTGTGATTGGCTAGTTTCACCCCACTCTCATTTGTTTATTTCTCTTGTCTTCCTACTCAACACTGGACTGCGGCAGGTCTCAGTCACTGGATTTAAACTTCTGTCTAGCTACTCTCACAAACTTATTGGTAACCACAGTGCTATAAGTTTAAATACAACTTCCAAATTTACATCTGCAACCCAAACTCCAGAATTACATTGGACATCTCTACGTGGCTGTCTAATATACAACTTAAACTCATCTTGTTTAAAACAAAATTCATGATTTTCCCTAACAAACTGGTTCCTCCCTCAGTCTTACTCATTTCAGTTAATGGCATCTATTGATCCTTCATTTACTCAGATCAAAAGCTTTGGAGTTAGCCTTCCTTCTTATTTTTATACCCCTCTCATCCAATAAACCAAGAATCCTGACATTTCTACTTACAAAATACAAGAATTCAACTACTTTTCACTCTCTCTCCTTCCTGCTCTCACTCTGTATTATTGCATCTGTCACCTGATTGTTGCAACAGTCTTCAATCTGGCCTTCATGCCTCCTCAGTTGTTCCCCAGCAGTCTGTTTTCACTGCTAGTGGGCTTTTCTTTTTTTAATTAAAATAAAATCAGATCACTTATCTACTTAAAGCCTCCAATGTCTTCCCTTTTCATTCAGAGTTAAAACTAAGGTCATTACAATGGCCTACAAAGCCCCAATTGGTAACACCTTTCCTATTTGTAATCTTTTCCTAATCTCCCCTTTGCTCACTCTACTCCAACTACCCTGGCTATTCCTTTAGCCAGCAAGGTATGCTTTTCCCCCTAGGGCCTTTGCACTTGCTGCTTCTTTGAATGCTTTTTCTCAGATGACAACAAGTATCAATTTACCCTCTTCAGGTTTTTGCTCAAACATCCGTAAAGTCTTCCTTGACCTTCCTATTTGAAATTGATCTCTACTCCTATTACCCCATATCCTATTTACTGCTTTATTTTTTCTCCAAAACATTTACCACAATCTAATATACTCATTTATTTATTTGGTTTGTTGCTTCTTGCCCATTAAAATGTAAGTTCCATAGAGTCAGGAATTTCTGTATCTTTTACTCACTACTTTTCCAAGGCCTAGAGAAACCAATATATGTTGAATGAATTTATGAGATCTTAGTGTGTTTTTGTTATAAGAATTTAGTATGTTAAATGTTTAACACAGTGCCTAGTACATAGTAAGTACTGAATAAATTGTAGCTGTAATTATTATTATTCATGAACCAACTGAATCAGTATTTTTTTTACATCGAACAATTGGATTGGCCCTTTTAGCCCATTCATATCACTATTTTCAATTCCATCAATTTAAGACTCTAACGTCATTTTACTTTTAATCCTCTTCATACATTTATATTGATCAAAAATAACTTCATTAGACAGAATAAGTAAATCTTTGGGATAAAAGATACTTCTTTGTCTCCAGGGTTTTGATAAGCTTACCAAAAGAAAAACTATGTACACCTTGGCCACCATTGCTGGAGGCTAACTTTTATTAGCCTGAAGGTTATTAATGCAGCCTTTATCACTGAAGAGATTAATGTAAAATCGCTCAGAGTCTGCCAGCAGGGTAAATGTTCCCAGAGAGAGGCAAGAGCAGCAAGGTAAGAGATTTAAGTGCCTCTACATTTCTTATTATCTCTTAGTGAAAATGTTAAACAGTTGAATCAACATTTGGCAGATTTACAATTCAGCCCAGCAGTTAGTTTGTGAAAATTTCACAGGGCTTGAAAAATTCTGGTCCAAAGAGTGATGCATTACCCGCCATCTATATATGACATAAATAAGAGCTGACCACCACAAGTGACCCCTACATTCGCAGGTAGGAAATTCAAGAACTTTAGCAGGGAGGGTACACATCTGCTTAAAAACTGTTCCTTGTTTATCTAAAATTCAAATTCAACAGGATGTCCTATATTTTATATGACAACCCTAAATCATGGGGAAAATGCATTCTCCTAAAATTCTGCTGCTAAATTGTTGCTTTCTTAAGTTTTCTTACAATACTGGGGACACTGGTATGCATAACAATATTAGTTAGTTAATTAAAACATACATTTCTTGCAATGACAAAACACATTTGCTGACTGTTTTTTCTGAATTCATGTTTGCTAACTTTAAGAAGGTGCTTAGTTAGTATAGGTCTGCAATTCTGCTACATATCCCTAGAACTTGCCCACTGTCCTCGATGACCATGTCCTAACTTTTCTTTTCTCTCTAAATATGTAACAACCCTACCAATGTCCTTTGTCTTTGCAGGTAAACTTGCTTTCCTTTTCATTAATAAATAAAAGCAACTGGAAGAGCTCTTCCACATACTCTCTTAACATCTATTCAGCTCCCTATGTCTATGCCTCCTCTGTTTTCCTTCTGTCGCAGCCCTAAGGCCTGTCCCTCCTCTCATGCACTAGATCCCACCTCCATTTGCACTCAATGGTATTTCTCCCACAGTTGTTGTCTGACCCTCCTTCAAAGTCATCAATTTTATCTTCATTAATGGACTATTTCCAGCAGCATTCAATCGTGTGGTAATGTTTTCAGCTAAAAGAAAAGAGAGGTACAAAAGGAGGGAGGGAGGGAGGGAAGGAGAAGGAGAGGGAGGAAGGAAGAAAATGCCTCTTGGGGCCTCATATCTCTCTTCAGCTATAATCTCATTTCTTAGCTTCCTTTCTTACGTAAATACTATTTAAAAGATTTGCCTATACTTATTACCTCCAATTCATTCTACAGTCTCTCTGCCCTTGAACCTACTCCAGTAAGGATTTTGACCTCTCTCCCGTAATAAAACTCCTGTCTAGGTCATCAGTGACCTTCCCTGACCTGAATCAAATTGCCAATTCTCAGTCCTCACCTTACATGCTGTGTAAGCTTCCTAGGGCTGCTATGACAAAGTTCCACAAACTGGGTGGCCTAAAACAACAGGCATATTGTCTCACAGTTTTGGAGGCAATATGTCCAAAATCAAAGTGTTGGCAGGTGCACGCTCCCTCTGAAACCTTCAAAAGTCCAGTCCCCTGCCTCCTTTACATGTTGTTCTCCCTGTATGTTTCACATGGTTACCTTATTATAAGGACACCAGTCATATTGGATTACGGGCCCATCTTACTCCAATATTACCTCATTTTAACTAATTGTATCTGCAATGAGTCTATTTCCAAATAAGGTCACATTATAAGGTACTGGGAGTTAGGACTTCAGCATATCATTTTGAGGAGGGACACAATTCAACCCATAACACTTGCCTGTCAACAATATTTGACACAGTTTATCCTTTCTCCTTGAAACATTTTTCTCACTTAACTTTAGGATACCACATTTTCTTGTTTGTTTCTCCTACTTTGCAGGCCATTTCTCAATCTCTTTGCTGGTTTCTTTCATCTCCCCGACTTCTAAATAAAAACAAACAAACAAAAAAACTATGCTTTAGTCTTCAGATCCTTTTTACCCTTTATCTTTCACTCCATAAAAGATCTCACCAATTTTGATGGCTTTATCTCTATCCAGGTCCTTTCCCTTGAACTCTGAATAGATATGTCCAACTTCTTATTTGACGTCTCCATTTGAATGTTGAGTAGTGTCTTAAACTTAGCATACCCAAATCCAAGCACATAATAAGACCTACCAAATGTTCTGTTTCCATCACCTTCTCCATCTCAGAAATGGCTACTTCCTTCTTCCAGTTGTTCAGGAAAAAATCTCTATGAAGTAATCATTTCCTCTTTTCTCTCTTCACCACACATTAGATCCATCAGAAAATCTTTTCAGCTTATTACTTCTCACTACCTCCATTGCTACCACGCTGGTCCGAGCCCACATTACATCCCCCCAACACTATATCCATAGCCTTGTGAAGGGTTTCCATGCATCCAGTCTCATCTTGATACAGTCTACTCTCAACACAGGAGCCAGAATGATCCTGTTAAAAAGTCAGATTCTGTCACTTCTCAGCCTAAAGCCCTCTAATGACTCCCCTTTCCTTCAGAGTAACTGACAATGTCCTTATAAGGGCCTAAAAGCCACCCACCACCAATGACTATCAACTCCCAAACAGCACACTGTTTCATATAGTTCGGAACTTAATCTTCCCATTGTTTGGGACCCTCCCCCCACATCTCCAAATCTGTCCCAAATACTTTCATGGTTCATTCACTTGCCTCCTTAGTTCCCTGCAGAAATATCTACTCAGCAGTGAGACCTTCTCCAACAAAACTTTTTTTTTTTTTAAAGCATCTACTGCTAGTTGCTAGTGTTGAATGAAGGAAACAATGAATCAATCACAGAAAAAGTGTCAAAAATGAATCACAGGTCTATTCTGGACACCAAGTTTAATGTCTTGTGAATGCTTAAATAGAGCAAAATAAATAAAAATTTGTGTTCTGAATGAAGCCTAAAAACTATGAACACTTATGAAATCTTATCTAAAAATTGAGTCATTTTACTATTTGAACTAAACATAGTTTCTTTTTTGAATTATCATTAGTCTCCAAAGAATCTTATCTGGTTGGACAAAGACTTCTATTACTTTTATATTCTCTCCTCTGTCACTTTAAGAAGCGACATTCTTTGCTGGTTAATCTTTTGTTCCTGCTAATATAAGATTAGAACCTGTGTAGTCATTTCAACATACAAATTCAGCCTATACCTCTCCTGCCAAATGTCTTCAGTACTAATTTTATATTTTGTATTAATTTTTTATCATATACAAAAGGTTAATCTTTTATACAAAAGGTTAATCTTTATTCTCTGTCCTGTGGAATACTTATCGGAAGTTTAATCTCCCCCAGACACTTTTCTCTGAATATTTATAGGGTTGACATTGACTAATAAAATGAAATCTCCTGAAACTCTTGCCCTGTCACATCTTAAATAGTTTTCTTTTTTTTTTAAGTGTCAATCAGCTTTATAGCACTAACCAAGTCACATATTTAGGCATAGCTTACAGACCCTAAACTTACCAACCATAAAAGTAATAATTTAGGGAATGTTCAAAGCTTGG
>NW_007727216.1:349564-352172 GCF_000696425.1 Galeopterus variegatus
AAAAAAGAGATCCAGGCCCTCCTATAAACTGGGCTCAGGCCCAGGCATATCTATTTGGTAAGAACTCTCCCAGTGGTTTTAATTCACAAAGAGGATTAAAAATTGTGTAAAAAAGATTGGCTGGGCCAATGTTGTCATTCTGATTTACAGGTAAGGAAACTGAGGTCAGAGAGCTCAAGCAACTTATCCAAGGTCACACTGCCAACATCAGATCTTCTCTTCCATTATATCATGGTGCCCCCTCCCAACCTCCTCAATCTTCCCTGTCACACATAACTTTTCTGCTTTTTCAGCTAATGAAGCGTATTTGAGCCCACAAGAGACAAATATGAACAAAGCTGAACTAAACTGAGGATAGCAGTGGTTCGTGGAGAATAATCAATCAGGCCTTATAGTGTAGCTCTAGCCCTCCAGCCTAGGCGAGCATTGCATTACTGCCTGACCCCTCAGGATATGAAACTGAGGCAAGAAAATTAAGCGAACACTAGTAATAATAACAACAAAAACAGTGACTCTTGTAGGATTTTACACACTAAAAACCTATGTATGCTATAATTTCAATAATGATTCCCACAAATGTAAAAGCCACACAACTTTACCCTAGTCTTTTTCAATTTTTGATTTCAGATACTCTGTGCATGGGCTTAGATTTCAGCTGAGTAAATATTTGAGAATCATTACCCAATCATGACTTTGAAAAAGTCAACTGACAGATTCCTATAATCACTCTCTAACTCCCCTGGCCCACCTATTTTAATGCATAGCTAGCAATTCCACATTTGTCCAAATGGATTTAAAGTCCTGAAGACCTAGAAGTATGAAAGATGCCCAACTGTGGAGAGATGCCAGCAGCACAGATTCCTGTCTAGCATTATCTTTACATGACAGTAACTTCTACTTTTTTTCATCATAAGACACCTCTTTTGTTTCATGTTGTTTCTCTCCCTTCTGCTCTCCAAACTGTTCTCTGAGAATACACTTTCTAAAAGACAGTATTTTTGTTTCCCATGACAACTCAAGGACCAAGTCAGGTAGTTTCTGACTTATAAGTACTTCGTGAATTGCTTCAGCTGATGGGGAATGTTGGAAAGTAGGAACAGCATCTTCCTGCCATATGTAACTGAGTCACAGAATCAGATTTCTAGAACTAGAAAAGGTAGACATAATCTAATCTAAGTCCAACACAATGCAGGGAAAGAAGCAGGTCCCCAGTTGCTGGTAACAAACTGGGTCCAGACAGTGAATTTTGAACAGAGAAGATAGTAGAGGCCAAGTCTTTATGCCCTAATTTCCATGCCTCCTCTTAAGCCAGACTGTCCATTTTGGAGTATTATGTCCTCCAAGTTCATCCAAATCTGTCTTCTCCTTCGAGATTCAGTTTATTTCCTATGGCCAGGTATCACAGGATTTCATGAATGAAAGGATTGCTAAGGCCATCCTGTCCGCTGAGGGCTTGAATCTTCTCTACCACATTTCCCACCATGGGTCAAGTACAAAAAAGTATTCCTGATGAAGCAAACTTTTCCTTCCTTGTATACTTTGAACTAAGAAATTTATAATATTTAGCTCAAATATATTTTCTTAAAGCAACTGCTCAATAATTATATCCCTTTTGTCATATAACTGCCTTTGTATATTTGAAGATAGGTATAAGGACCCCTTTAGTTTCATTTTCCCCAAGATAACCATTCCCTGCCTTCAAAAATTTTTGTATTGCCATCCTAACTGCTCTCCTTTGAATGCCATTCGGTTTTGACATATGTCTTAAAATATGGTATTCAGAATTGAACACATTATTTTAAAGGCTGCTAAAAACAGTAGAATATACCTTCCCTCATTCTTGAGTATTCTCTGCTAAAAAAGCCAATGAGTTCTCTAGAAGGGTGATATTGCCCCAAACAGTGAAAATTGGTTCTTGGGGAAAAAAAAGTCTTACTCTTTTTATGTATAAAGCCCAGATATATATATAAAGTACTATTGTATTTCAAAAAGTTCATGGAAAATGTGATTAACAAATAATAAGAATATTTCCATAAACTTTCTGAAGACGCCTTATATATGTACTTAACAAGTGTCTGTGGTATTAAAATTTCACTGGGGAAGTGATTAGAAAAAAAATTTTAACAGGCTCCATAAAAGGACAATAATGAAGAAAAGGTTCAGAAACAGTGGTATAGGCTAAGATCACACTAGCACACTTGCTGTTTTATCAGTAGCATCATATTATTAACTCCTGCTGAGGTGACAGTCAAAGAAAATCCTTAAAACACTTGTACTGCTGCTGAAAGCTATCTCCACTATCCCGTAGTTTCTAGTGTGTTTGTATGGTTGGTTTTGGTTTTTAGGAAGTGGCAGATTTTTTTGTTTGGTTTTGTTATTACAAGAGCACAAATTTAAGTTTATGCCTGATGAAATCATTGTTGTTAGGCTTTGTGTATTCCTACCTGTCCATATATTTTGGAATCTAATACATTAATTATTCTTTGAAGTTCTGATCATGTGTGTCTTGATGTTGCTGTGTCTCTTGATGTGTGTCTCATGTTGCTATGGGTAATTTATAAAGAACAGAGGCTTATTTGGCTTACGATTCTGGGACAGCTGCATCTGG
>NW_007727216.1:352900-362705 GCF_000696425.1 Galeopterus variegatus
TAATTTATAAAGAACAGAGGCTTATTTGGCTTACGATTCTGGGACAGCTGCATCTGGCATGAGCCTCAGGCTGCTTCTGCTCTGGGCAGAAAGCAGCAGGCAGCCAGCGGGTACAAGCAGATCACATGGCGAGAGTAAGCAAGAGAGAGAGAGAGGAAGTTCCAGGGTCTTTTAAACAACCAGCTCTCGCAGGAACTAATAGAGTGAGAACTCACTCATTAATCCCCCAACCTAGGGAGAGAACTAATGTATTCATGAGTGATCAGCCCCCTGTGACTCAAACTGTCATGCTGGGGATCAGATTTCCACATGAGTTCTGTGAGGACAATACATCCAAACTCCATCAATTTGCAAGTTTTATCTCCTATCACCTAGATTGCTCATGCCTGTTATTTACAGAAACAATGTTGAATTTAATTTGCAGAAACAGAGTTGAGAATATTGTCCTACACACACCTCCATTTTGTGTTAAAATATTAATCACTATGCTTTAATTAATACTTATTCATCCTGTTATTAATGTAACAATGCACATTTTCTTGCATTAAATCCATATTTTTCTATTTTGTTCATTTTTGTACTATGAGAAACCTTGTCAAGTGTCTCTCAGAAATCCAGATCTCCTGGCTCTATTACACTTTCTAGTAGCCTTGTAACCTAAGTGGAAAAAAGAAGCAAGATTTGGCCTTTTGCTTTTCTTTAATATTTTTGTGCTGGCTCACTTTGATTACTTCTCCAGTTTCTCTATATCTAAAAGGCTACTTTTTAACAATCTGTAAAACCATCTCTGTCTAGCACAGCTTAAATATTCTATTGATTGCATCTCTTCCTTGTAAGAGTGTTTGTCAGTTACATTTTGGGGGTCTTGCTATGTTTGTTTATGTTGTCATAAACATATGTCTTAACTTTCCATGAAGATTATAAACTCCCAGGGCTGGAGCCTAAACTCTTGTATTCCCCACAGGTGCCCATCAAAGTATCACAGGTGATAATAAAAATATCATGTTTGATTAACTAATAACATCACTGGATTTCTATTCACTATCTATTTAGATCGAGCTGAATTAGTAATAATGAAAGAAGACTCAGACCTAGACATTATTGTGAAATTTCAATAATAAAGAGAAAGACATAAACTTTCTAACAGAATGCAAAAATGTTTACAAAGGCATGAATTAAATTGGCATTGAATTTCTAATCTGACACTCTAAATAAGCCAGACAATATGCTTGGTAAGTGCTTGAAATAAGCAGAAAATGTCCCTGATTATTTTATTCAGATGTCTTTTGACGTTTACTTTGACATGATGCATATAATGAGGCCCATATGTAGTCTGCACTGCCTCCAAGAGTCTGCAGTATATCCTCGGATGATGTACGGGGTACATCTAACTGTAGGAATTTAATTGTTGAGAAATTGAAAGCTTAAATATATAATTCTCTGCCAATAAAGAGATTCTTAATGAAGAAGTGCCTAGGAGTTTTGTATATTAAACTAGAAGAAAAATTTCAATATCAGGGCAAGCCTGGTTTATTAAGGTGTCTTATTCTATTTTGAGGTCATCAGTTTTACGATGTAGTAATGTAAATTGTTTCTTTTGTTTTCTAGAAATGTAACATAGAATCATGTAAGATTTAGCAAATTTAATGACTCTAATTTTTTTCCCCAATAATTGTTAGGTACAACAACACCAAAGTCAGGATTATAATTTCCGTAATATATGTGAGTTGTCTATATGATGATTCAATAAGCAAAAATCTTTAACAAAGAGATAAGCATGATAGAATTCAAGACAAAGGTGATATACAATCTGATTAAAGTGGTGCTAAATGATGAAAAATTCAGTTTTCAAATATTTTGAATACTATTTGTTATCAGCTGTGGACATTTAATGCCTCATTAGCCATGTATTAAATCATTAGTTTAGAATTTATCCTCAGCAATAGTAAATGCTCATTACATCCAATTAGAATACATGCTGATGTAGAAAGAAGTTGAAACAGAAATGGAATTTAGGTTCCAGTTCTGGCTTTGCAACTGTGTATAGAGATCAGAGAATAGTGCATGGTGCATAGTAACATATCAGCAAAATTATCCTATTGCTTCTTTACATATCAGTGTGCTTTCTATTTTACAGAGTGAAAAAAATACCCAAAAACTTCCCAAATACCAATCAGGACACTAATTAGAATTTGAAATAATTATCTTCTGGTTACCTTCAATATCTGTTTTATTTGCTCTGATTTACAACTTTTCTCTTATTCTCCCCAATGATGGGTGATACTTCATTATCTGTTTATATTTATTTGTGCATCTTTATTTTACCCATCCTAGTGGCTGGTATGAGCTCCCTGTGCTTAGTCCACCATTTGATGTCATGAAATTGCAGTGTTCGGGGCATAGAGAGGACAAAAAAGGCTGATTTCTTTCCAAGTGCATGTGCTAGGAATGAACCTGACATATTTGTTCCAAAAAGAAAAAGCAAGAGTAAAGTGGGTAGGAAAAGATCTAACTGCATTTAGGATATTAAAGAAAACAAGTGGAGCACTCGGGCGAATATTTTGTCCAACCCCTCTCTGCAGAGCTCTGATAAATTCTGGAAGCCCTATTTTATAATTCAGTTTCCCAAGCATGGGATTCTCTCAGTTTTCTGTTTGAGAGACTTGTCTACTTGCCTCTCTCGCAGTTTCTCTACTTTGCTTATACTGGGCATAACCAAAGCCCCTGTCAGCTCCTCAGGTAAACCTGATCCTCCTCCTCCTCCTCCTTCTTAAAAATAAAATTCTGGAAGAGTCTGTTTTATTGATATCACTCTTCTCCATGTTCTAGCATTGCTACAGACTTCTTTTGTTCATGTTATGCTTCTTTGGTCATTTCCATGGGATTGGAGTATGAAGGCAAAGAAAGAAAAATGTGTTGGTTTAATTTCCCAACCTGAAGCTGTAAATCCTAATTTGGGTCTTGAAAATAACACAGATCCTCATTTTTTTTATATCAGTTGAGTTAGCTGAGGAACAGAATCTACAGAGTAATGTCCTATTAAGTTATTTATTTAGTTAAAATGATGCGAAGTAAATAGCTGTCAACTTGATTTAAATTATTGGTAATCTGAATTTAATTAATTCGAGAGCTGTGTTATTTTTCTACTTTCTCTAACCTCTTGACCACTTAATTAGTAAGGTTTACTTCGAGTTCGTCTCTAAAATTTCTGTGCTCATAGTCAAGAGCAGTGATGTAGACAATTCAAAAGAGAAAAGTGGACCTTCCCACGGTCCAAACCTGAGTCCTGGCCTCTTGCCTTCTTCCCTGGACAGCATGAGCTTTGTCACTTGCTCTACCACCTTCTCCACCAGCTACCGGTCCCTGGGCTCCATCCAGGAGTCCAGCCACCAGGTCCAGCTGGCCAGTAGCATGGCCAGTGTCTATGCGGCACTGGGAGTCGGGCTCCCACATATACATGTCCTGCTCCACTAACTTCCAGAGCAGCTGGAGGTCTGGGAGCTTGGCCACGGGGATGGCTGAGGGTCTTGCGGGAATAGGGAGCATCTAGGGTGAGAAGGAGACCATGCAAGACCTGAATGACTGCCTGGACAAGGTGAGAAGCCTGGAGAATGAGAATCAGAAGCTGGATAGCAAAACCTGGGAACACCTGGAGAAGAAGGGGCTCCAGGCCAGAGACTGGGGAATTACTTCAAGACCATCGAAAACCTGAGGGCTCAGATCTTGCAAATTCTGTGGACAATGCCTGCATTGTTCTGAAGATTGGCAATGCCCGTCTTGCTGCTGATGACTTTAAAGTCAAGTATGAGACAGAGCTGGCCATGCACAAGGTCACTGATGACACCAATGTCACCTAGCTGCAGCTAGAGACAGAGATTGAGTATCTCCTCTCAAGGAGGAGCTTCTCTTCATGAAGAAGAACCACAAGGAGGAAGTAAAAGACCTACAAGCCCAGATTGACAACTTTGGGTTGACCTCAAGACCTCAGCAAGATCATGGTGGAAATCCAGGCCCAGTAGGACCAACTGGCTCAGAAGAACTGAAAGGAACCAGACAAGTACTGGACCAAGCTGATGGAAGAGAGTACCACAGTGATCACCTCACAGTCTGCTGAGATTGGAGCTGCTGAGATGAGGCTTACAGAACTGAGAGGTACAGTCCAGTCCTTGGAGATCAACCTGGACTCAATAAGAAATCTAAAGGCCAGTTTGGAGAACAGTTTTTGAGGAAGGTGGAGACCTGCTATGCCATGCAGATGCATTAGCTCAATGGGGTTCTGCTAAACTTGGAGTCAGAGCTGGCACAGATCCAGGCAGAGAGGCAGCGCCAGGCCCAGGAGTACAAAGCCCTGCTGAACATCCAGGTCAAGCTAGAGGCTGAGATCGCTACCTACCACCCCTGCTGGAAGATGGGGAGGACTTCAGTCTCACTGATGCCCTGGACAGCGGCAACTCCATGCAAACCATTCAAAAGACCATCACCTGTAGGATGGTGGATGGCAAAGTGGTGTCTGAGACCACAAAGTTCTGAGGCGTTGAGGCAACAGAAGCAGGGTACCCTTTTGGGAACAGGAGGCCAATAAAAGTTCAGAGGTCATTGGGAGAAAAAAAGAGAGAGAGAAAAGTGGCCTGAATAATTTTTACTGGCATAGAAGCCCATCTATTATGTGACTGTTTGGGTTACAGTTTGCCTTCCGAACTACATTAGCATCTGGCTAATATGAAAGTAAGATCTAAATTCTTATGCCTATGCCCCAGAGTATCAGGGAGAGCCTATCTACAGAAAGGAAAGGCCAAAGCAGCAGGTATTCAAGTCTACAAACACAGAGGTCACAACCTCATAGTATATAAAACCAAAGGGACCAAAGACAGGTGCAAGATTTCAGAGTTATTGTTTACATAAAATCATTCATGTCTATATCGTTGGTAGAAAGCATTTGGTACCATGGAAGGATTTATTTCATGTTAACGTAAATAATGGCAATTTATACATGTTGGACTTAGCATCTTTAAAATAAACACACACACACACACACACAACTGCAATTTAATTTCTTGTTTCTTCCAGTTTATAAAATGGACTGGAAAAAAACCAGTGAGAGAGAGAGAGGTTAGACTGATTTGTTCCAGTGTAGGCAGGGTGTCAAAATCACAGCTGGGATGGAAAAAGGTAGAATATTCAACTTTACGCAATGAAGGATGCTTTACAGCCTCCTCCTGAGTGTCTGTGAGGTCAAATGCTATGCACCCCGGTCTACTTCCTGAAATTAATAGCCAGGTGTTATGCTAGTTACTGTACCTTAATCATTAATTATGACTGTGGCAGCAGGAGAGAAAAAAAAATACTAGGACACATGAGCTAGGGTGATAAAGGGTAAGCATCAATCATGCATGGCAGGAAAGCCAAAGGTACCCTCTCTCTGCCTGGAACACTTTCATTTATGACTCTGCAGATTCTCTCTCACATCAGACTTCAAACTTCAGAGACACCATTTCTCACACTCTCTCTCTCTCTCTCTCTCTCTCTCTCTGTCTGTCTCTCATCTTTCTCAGTAACAACCAGCTATGGTCATAAGACTCAGGTGGATGAAAACAAAATAAAGTACATTTGTCGGCAATGCCCATATTTTCCAAGTAGTAACACTATGATCTAGTTGAAATTAAAGGCAATTTCCTCAAATAAAATTCTCAGTCAAGAATTATGATTCATTTAATAAAGGTTAAAGTAAGCTACAGCAAGAATGGAGTTTAAATAGTTAATAGTCAGGCTGGCAGCACAAGTTGGCCCACATGCTTTCATTTTTCTAAAATGTTATGTGTGTGTTGCATAAGTCACTTTAAGCAAGTGGGCAGAACAGGCAAATCTCCTTTGAAGTCTTGCAGCATAGTTTAGTGCATCACAAATCTTGATAAGCAGAAAAACAGTCCACACTTTGGTGGCAGTAAGTGGTATAAATGTGGTATTTGGAAGCAGGAAGCAAGAAATTAACTTGGTGGAATGAAAGGAAACCATGTTGGATTCCAGTTTGCTATGGGATTGTGGCTAGATTAATTGCCTTCTATAGTGGTCAGTTTTCTTGTCTATAAATTACTGATTTGAGCCAGATCAGGAGCCCTTAATCTGAGTTCCTCCTAAGAGCTTCAGAGGACCTGGAAAGAGACTCAAATTATGGAGGAAATTGTTCACTAGATTATTTAAGGGTTATTAAAAAGATATGCACTAAAAGAGTGCCTCTCTATCTGTAGTGAAGAACTACTTCTTTTTAATTTTCAATCTGTTATGAACGAACATTAAAAAAACAAAATACTTATACAGGAGGCTGGCTGGTTGGCTCAGTTAGTTAGAGCATGGTGTTGATAATACCTAGGTCAACAGTTCAGATCCCTGTACCAGCCAGTTGTCAAAAAAAAGGAAAAGGAAAAATTAAAAGAAAGAAAAATTTCTGTGCACACACATAAAAAATTAAAAAATGAATATACACAAATTTTTTTTTATCAGATTCAACAGGTATAAAATTACTCTGCCAGGGCTGGCCTGTGGCTCACTGGGAGAATGTGGTGCTGATGGCACCAAGGCCAAGGGTTCGGATCCCTATATAGGGATGGCCAGTTCGCTCACTTGGGAGAGCGTGGTGCTGACAACACCAAGTCAAGGGTTAAGATCCCCTTACTGGTCACCTTTAAAAAAAAAAATTACTCTGCCAAATTTCTGTAAAATTTTCTAACTTGAATCCCTGTTATAGACTGACCAGTGCTGGTCCACAGATCAAAGTTTCGGTAACAACTGTTTCAGGTTCGTTTCAGCCTTAAAAGTTTCCATGTGAAAACCCGAATGTTACTATAACCATTCTGCCTCAACTCCTTCTGCCAAAGCCATACAATCTGACTCATCATTGCACTCCACACAAAAATGGAAACTCAGGATAAAAGTCTGTCTCCCTCAGAAAGCAATTTAAGATTATAAATAATAATGACAATGACAATCAAATGATTTTCCCTGTCGCTTGTGATTACTTATGTTCCCTGAACAATAAGGATAAAGAGGAGGGAAAACCTATAAGCTAATCACCACTAAACCTAGGCCATCTGCTCCTTGACTTACTAGTTCTCTCAGCTGTGCTTCTCTGCTCACGTAATTATACAGACTCAGAATGTCTTCACCAGCCTTTCCACTATTTCCTATCTACAGCCTTTTCAAGAAACCTTACTGTGTTTATTAGGCACCTAGCACATTATCTACTGAGCACTTACTAATAGAAGAGGCAAAAGAAAAAAAATATATATAAATGATACCTGCCCTTAAGTTATTCAGAGTAAATTAGTTCTTATAAGTGTACAAGATCTTTGTGATGCAAGGAATCACAACTGGGGTATGCAGAGGGAGCAATAGAAAAGGTCATCAGAGTTTGACTAAAGGTCACTTAAGGCTTCTCAGAAGTCTTTCGGGGTTCTCTCTTGAGTCATCGCGACCTGGTGATCTGGCTGTAATATTAAAGAGTCTTAGTCCGCTCATTGGACTACCATTTGCAGTTCTCTGCTTCCTTTATTGCCACATGCTTGGTTAAAAAAAAAAAAATGTGTCCAGGGCTGACCACTTGGTAGAAAACTAAAAAGTTTCTGCACAGCAAGGGACACTATCCACAAAGTGAAGAGACAATCTACTATACATTTGACAAGGGATTAATATCAGGAAAATACAAGGAACTTAAACAACTCAACAGCCAAAAATACACATACAAAAATAGACAAAAGATCTTAATAAACATTTATTGAAAGAAGACATACAAATGGCTAACAAGCACATGAGAAAATGTTCAAAATCACTAATCATCAGGGAGATGCAAATTAAAACCACAATGAGATATCATCTTACCCCAGTTAAAATGGCTATTATCAACAAGACAGAAAATAAATGCTGGCCAGGAGAAAAGGGAACCCTCCTACATTGCTGGTGGGAATGTAAATTGGTACAGCCATTGTGAAAAACAGTATGGAGGTTCCTCAGAAAACTAAACATACAACCCAGCTATTCCACTATTGAGTATATACCCAAAGAAAATGAAATCAATATATAAAAAAAACCCACCTACACTCCAATGTTTATCACAACACTAATCTCAATAGCCAAGAGATGGAATTAACCTAAATGCCCATTAAAGGATGAATGGGGAAATAGAAACTGTGGTATATGTACACAAAGGAATTTTATTCTTATCCTTAGTCTTTGCAAATAATACTCCTGGGGACAGGGATCTTATGTAGCATAAGCTGTGTATATGACACAGAGGTCATCTCCAGTCTAACATAAACTTTGTGCAACTTCATTGATGAAACACTTTGCAACACAGCTGGAGAAAAGCATTTGGGTGCATACTTATCAACTGATGTGCCAGATGTTATGTTTGAAAAATGTCATAAGAGTGCTTTGTAGAAAAATTACCCAATAGTTCATTATATAAGTGAAAAATTGCTTCTGGGCCTCCAAAATGAGGCTTTGGGGAGTTACCGCATGTTATCCTAACTCATTCTGCCACCAGTGTGCTGATGTCGCCATTAGAGAACTACTTCAGCTCTCTTGGACCTAAGTTTGGCAGCTCCAGATTCCAGCAACCTCACAGAATATGCCTGGGAATCCAAAATGAAAATAGGTCATTATATTCCAAATAGAAGTATATGTGCTAGAAAATGAAATCTAATATACCTTTACTAACTTTCACAAAAATCAGACTGTAATAGATGGTATGAAAATGAATTTATCCAGTAAACCATATTAAAAAGAAACAAAACAAGACAGAACAATATTGGTGCCCTGGCCTAAATAAAGTAATTGGTTACCACTTTCCTTCTCAGTCACCTCAGGCTTTTGTAGCGTGAGGACTTTTACCATTTTCAGCTGCTAAAAGATTCAATAAAGACACGATGTGCTGTACTTTTCCTTTAGCAAGGCAACCTGACATCCTAAATAAGACCGAACGTTTGCCAATAGGTGGAAGAGGAACCTTGGGGTTTTCTTAAAAGATTTCCTCTTTTTCTATTTCTCTAAGACTGATTTTAACTGAAAACTGATTTTGTTTTTCTTTCCATGTATACAAGGTATCTTTTCTTGGTTTGTTTTAATTTTCCCCAAATATTTTCCCTGAAGGCATTTCAGAGCTCTTAGATTTTAATGGAAATTTATTGTTGGGTGTTTGAAGTCAAAAGGAATANTTTCAGAGCTCTTAGATTTTAATGGAAATTTATTGTTGGGTGTTTGAAGTCAAAAGGAATATGTTTTGATCACAGTCAGAATGGCAATTTTCTCCACAGTAGCATAGCAGCATATTAGCACAAGGCCACTCAGCTAGCAACCCGTAGGAGTGTTTGGTCCTTCATAACTAAGTGTCAGTACCACATATATAAGCTCAGTTTATAACTGAGCTGAAAGGAAGTTTGATCCTACTAAGTTCCAAAGAGTATGTCAGCTCTTCAGCTTTTATACAAATTCCTCCAGAATTACCCATTTGCCCATTTGTATAGGAAACTCCATGAAGTATGTAAAATCTAAGAGGCCCTGTCTCATTTTCTGTATAGGGACAGCTTTGGGATGACCCCAGACTCTGTCAACACTAGTATTTCTCGAACATTTCCCAAACCAATTGGTCTTTTCATTTGGGTGTTATATAACACCCAGGTATAAGAATTAAATGTAAAAATTAAAAGAAATTTTAAAAATGCTATTGTGTAAGAGTTATTGCAAAACAAATATATAGCCTATCTCCTCAAAACTGAGCTTCTGGATGACACAGATTAAAATATGGATGGAAGTG
>NW_007727216.1:363395-366374 GCF_000696425.1 Galeopterus variegatus
ATAGCCTATCTCCTCAAAACTGAGCTTCTGGATGACACAGATTAAAATATGGATGGAAGTGGGAGTGGAAGAAAAAAAGGAAGAACTATGGAGAATGAATCTAATACGACGTGATTGGTACACAAACAACAAATCAAGGTGCACAAACTATTTTCTCAGGAGATTCTCTGACTAAATCATTGCATTTTACTCTCTGTGAATCTGAGTGAAATCCTCATCCCAGTTTCTCATGTAGAAGCCCTTTGAATAATAAAAGAAAGAGGTAAATAATTATGCAAGCAATACTGGGAAAAGCAAAATGTAAGGATACATTGCAACGTGAGTCAAAAGACCTAAACTGAAGGCCAGCACTCATCTGGTCTATGACATCCCTCTTCTGTGCCTCTGTTTTCTCTTCTGAAAAGCAGAGGTTATAATACCTGCCCTTCTTGTTTCATAGAGTAAATGAGATAACAGGTATGGATCAGACATTGCCATTTTTTTAAGGGCTACATAAATATTAGTGACTGAGGAAAGTTATTTAACTTCTCTGAGCTTCCATATATTTATCTGTCAAATAAAGCTCTGACACTGGCCTGCCCACTCCCCAAAGTGATCTGGTACAAATCAAGTAAGGTAATGTCGGCATGTGCTTTGAAGTGCAAGGTGCTATCAAGCATTAGGCTTTTAAACCTATTCAAGCAACTGGGTGGAGGAAAAGATTATGATTGACTAGAAATGACAAACTTTAAACCCATTCTATAGTCTTAGAAGATAAAGCTGATATGTACAAAAAACCTGCTGATGATATTAATATTTTTACCTCTAAGAAAGAGAAGTAGATTAGCAGAAAGTTTCAGTACCAAAATCCTAGAACATTAAATACAGATACTATTACAAGTGGTTAGGGAACAGCAAATTAAACTTTGTAATGCTTTCCCGAAGGAAGTAGAAATACACCATCATTACTTAGAGTTTAAATTGGACTGGGAACAGTAGGCCAGCATGCATTACAGGGAAGCAATGCTTCAGTGGTGGCGAAGTGAACCAAATGACACTGCAGTTATTTTCCATATTTAAAGTTTGACAGGCAAAAATACCTGCATTAATGCAGTAATGTGCTGTGCAAGTCATCTCCATGGGAATGCTCAACCAAAGCCTTAATACTGTTTAATAAGCATCACACAATGAGAGCATATTTTCCCTTTCAAGTACAATACGTTCAAGTTTGAGGGAACAGCTAAATTGTCACACTTGGCAAAATCTTGAATGGCAGCTTCATCTAAACAAAAGAAATCATTTTGCATTTTGGGCTGGTTTGAAGAAAGATAGGAAATGTGAGGTAGGCATAGGGATTCAGGATACCTCAAAGACAATGATAATCAGAGAAAAGCTCTTGCAACATCACAAAGGTAGGGTAGGCAGGAGAACGCATCAATGTTTTCAAATCAACGGCCACACTAACTACAATGTGCAAAGTGATCTGACATATACACACAAAAACTGGTACTTTGGTCAAGGTAAAGTTGATTTGAGGGACTGGTGGTGTGAGACATGGCTACTAAAACAGGTATATCAATGACTAGTCATCTGACTTACAATAAGTTGACCTCACTATGATTTTGCCCCACTTTGCCTGCTTCTAAACCAGTGGTTCTCAATTAAGGAGGGGAAGAGGAGCAATTTTGTCAGGGATATTTGGGTTATTTGGCTTGTCACCACAGGGGTAGGTTGGTACTACTGGCATCTAGAGGGTGGAGACTAAGAATGCTGCTAAACATCCTACAATGCACAGGACAGCCCCCCACAACAAAGATTTATCTAGCCCCAAATTCAATAATACTGAGGTTGAGAAACTGTGCTAAACTGAAACTATCCAAAAAATATATTGTGGGGTAAATAAGTACCCAGTCATTCTCAGCAGAAAAGCAATTTTTAAAAAATCAATATTTTACTAATATTGTTATTGCTTAAGCTGCTTTTCCACCCGAGTTTTCTTTTAATTATAAAGCACTTGGCAGAAAAATAAGATTCATTTCTATAATAGGCTTAGTGCTTTCTTTTTCAGTGGGCATTTTCTTCAATTAATTAACATTTAGCCACTTTCTTAAAATAAAGGCCAAAAAAATGAACTATCTCCCTAAACCTCTCAGGGGAAGTTACAAAACTCAATGAGAATATTAAATTTTTTTGATGAAGAATTTGTAGGACATAGATTTAGGAGGTTTTTCTCTCTCAGGGATGTTATTTATAAACACTTCCTGTAAGTTTGAAATAAAATTAAAAACACACATGTACAATTCTGGAGGCTACATGTGCTATTGATGCTGAAAACAGAATGTTAGCACTGGAGAAGTCCTGCCTATGTGTGTGGATGAAGATGAAACAGATAAGAGCCAAGGCCATACGATGAATCAGATCTAAACCCCAGGTCTCCTGATGACCAGCTGCTAAATCGATTCCTGCTCATTAAAAACATAAAACAGCCTATGTGACTAAGAAGTCATTCTAAAACAAGAATTGAGTTTTTAAAACATAGAATGATATTATATGAATAAAGCCAGTATTGGGACACATTCTTGCAAAGCATTGCCCTGTTTCTTGTAACTGAACATTTTCTGATCTCCCTGCCACATAGAATTTTTTTAAAATGAACCGTCATTTACTAGTAATTATGTAGGAGTAAACATGTTGTGACAATTCCAAAAAGTTTATTATATAAACTTTGTTGACATTTATAAAAAGCAAGTGAAAAAATGCAATAACTTAGATGCAATTCATAGATTTTCTATCATGGCTAACAGTTCATGTTTTATAAACTGTTGGTTTGAATTATCTCATTTGCTACCTATAAAAATGGAAGGTTTCTAAAAGAAATGAGTAAAATGAGATATTCAGTTAGAAAGCAGACAGAGCAATAATACGGCATTCTTACAAGAATTCTTTTCCTTTAATTTTGCCACTACAAACAAGACTAATAACCAAGAAATATTTATCTAA
>NW_007727216.1:367159-372297 GCF_000696425.1 Galeopterus variegatus
TCTCTCTCTCTCTCTCTACTGTCCTAGAAAAAGTCTGCTTCTTCCTAGTTTGTTCTTATTAAATAATTAGATTACAGGTCCATCACTGAATCATAAATGCAGTCATAGAAATAAAACAAACAGATTGAAGTGGTGTGAATTACATGTCCTCTATGGGGACCAGAAATGGGATAACTGGGAAGGATGTGCTTGGAGCAATAGGAAAACTCAATATATACTTTGAGGATTAAACCAACATAGCATAAAGCAGAGCTGAGAAATAGAGAGAAGTCAAATAATGAATATGTCCTCTGAGTCACTGGAACAATACCTGCATTAAGACTGAGACAAATGAACAAATCCCCTATACTTGCTTAAGCTAGTCTGAGTTGTTTTTCTGCATTAACATGATTAGAAACAACAGAATTAAGCTGTACAAATACATTTTAAAATTATAAAGTACTAAATTCTATATTCAGATCAATGAAAGACTTTAAGCACAAATAATTTGATATTTTTGAAATATATAATATACCTTGTATTTAATAGGCACCTAGTAAATATGTGCTGTTTGATATAATGTAATGAAATAGAATTAAAAGAAATTCGTATATATCTGTGGGTATCTATCCAAGTAAAAAGAAAGGAGGAAGTGCATTTTGCTGTAAAATAACATGGGGAAAAAGAAAGAAAAACATAAATACATGGTGCAGGAAAGAGGCAAAAAAGACGATGTATTTCAAAGTTGAAATTCTCAAGACATACATTGTCCCTCATCAAGATAATCACTAAAGGGCCGGCCCGGTGGTGCACTGCTACAGTGCGCCGCTTGGGAGCGCAGTGGCGCTCCNTGTTGGTTTGAATTATCTCATTTGCTACCTATAAAAATGGAAGGTTTCTAAAAGAAATGAGTAAAATGAGATATTCAGTTAGAAAGCAGACAGAGCAATAATACGGCATTCTTACAAGAATTCTTTTCCTTTAATTTTGCCACTACAAACAAGACTAATAACCAAGAAATATTTATCTAAGAGTATATTTGTAGGGTTCTCTCTTTGCCAAAATTAAAGAGAGGAGTTCAGGAAGCAGCACAGAGCCAGAAGTCATGACACTCAGGTTTGCCTCCTCACTGAGGCACTTTCTGAGATGTTGAGCTATTCAGCCTCACTGATCTTTCATTCATTTCACTGTAAATAGAAGGGATTACATGAAGATACACACAAAATCCTGCCCAGTTCCAAATTTATATAGTTTTATGAAACTCTGAGTTCAAAATCTTTTCATCTGTATATAGGATATAGCAATCTATAAATTTCATGTCTCTATTTCTGTAAGAGCAATGTGTGCTACGACAGAAAAACCAACTCAAACTAGCTTATGCCAATAAGGGGATTTAAGGCTTGTCTTTTATACAGTCTCAATCATCATGCAGATCTTGCTCCCTATTGCTCTAATAACATCCTTCCCATTTTTAAATTCCAGCAAAAAACGATGTGAGCCTGTCTCTCTTTCTCTCTCTCTCTCTCTNAGGTTTCTCCTTTGAGTTCTCAATGCTCTCCATTTCTTCCCAGTGAATTTCAGTGGGTGTATACCCATCTTAATGTGATAACAACATGTTAAGAAATGCTTCTAAATCATCTTTTTCCCCCTTTTCTGTTAGAATGTAAGCTCCATGACTTCAGAGATCCTTGTTTTGTTTACCAATGTATATCTTTCACTATTAAATAAGTCCCTAGAATAAATAACATAGTAAAATAATTACCGAATGAATTAAAAACAGGTGACTAAAAAAAGTGGCAGGAGGAGAGGGCCAACAGGAATATGAGCTGTTCTAAACTCTTTCTTCTACCTCCTTTCTCATCCTAAAAATGTTTATCCTTATTACCTGTCTTTATTCATATATATCATAACATTTAATAACTCAGATTCCAAAATTCAGAACAAATAAAAGATAGGGATTATCTTCTAGAAACTATATTCTGATGAAAGAGGAGGAGCTATATTTTCTTTTTTGGATATTTCAAATATTTCATAATTTAGAGGATGTTGGAAAAAGGAAATTGAGGACAAGTATAAAGTTTGTAGGCTAACTTACCTGTGTTAAATTTTATAGATTTGCTGAGCTTGGAAGAGATTTTTGTCAAACATAAAGTGAGAAGCTGTTCTGGGGATAAAAGATATTAGAGAGAGAAAAAAATGTGGTAGAATCAAAGTAGAAATATACGGGATCAAAAAAAAAACTGCTTTTTGACCTCCTCCCCCGTAGAAAGGGCCAGAGGGAATGGGACTTACACGGCAAGAGAGCACTGGGGTGTTGCTCAGATTTTTTTTTTTTTTTTTTCTTTTTTGTCTTTTTTCGTGTCCAGCAACGGATCGCAACCCTCAGTGTCACACCCGGACCAGACCGGGACCGGCAACGGGATCGCAAACCTCGGTGCTGCGCCCGCACCTCGCTCAGCCAGTGAGCGGGAACTGGTCTGTATGTGGGATCCAAACCCTCGGCGGCGCTCCCGCCGCACTCCCAAGCAGCGCACTGTAGCAGTGCGCCACCAGGCCGGCCCATAAACCCATCCATTAGTTGAGGGTTACTTCTGGGAACGTTAATTCTCCTGCATTCCTGACGCCCAGAGCACAGGGAAGTGTGCGTCATGGTGAGAAAAAAAGTCCTTACACAGTGACCTTTGGCATGTGAAAATGAATGCTAGGAGAATGGAGAAGCACGGCACTGGGCGCTGCATTAGTCAGTACTCTAGACCTAACTAGTAGTTTACAGCAGAGTAAACGCCAAACGTCCTGCGAGAATACAATCAGCCAAACCTGGAATGTGAGAAATACTACAGAACAAATGACTAAGTTTCTTCCATAAATTAATTACTTTAGGAAAAAAGGGGCAGTGTTATAGATTAAAAGAGACTTAAATGTATCAACCAAATGCAATGTATAAACTTAGGATCCTGATTTAAATAAAAGAACTGTATTTTTTGATATAATCAGAAAAAAAATTGAACATAAATTGACTATTAGATAATATGAAGAAATTACTGTTAATTTAGTTGAGTGTGATCATGGTATTTTGGCAGTTAGTTTAAAAAATCCTTATCTATTAGAGACTTTGAAAAATAGGGAAAGCAAGTATGGCAAAATGTTAGCAGTTGTTAAATGGAGGTGATGGGTGTATGGGAATTCATTACCATCAAGAGCTTCCCATAAGTTATAGAATAAAATACAAACATTTCCCCTGCCTACTTTCTTCATTCCAGTCACACTGGCCTTTTTCTTACCTCAAAATTACCAGGCTTATTTTCATCCCACAGGACGTTTGCATAGGCTGTTCCTTCTCCCTGGAATGCTCTTCCTTGCCCACCTCTCCCCTGCCGCCCAACATTCCCATGACTATCTCTTTCTCATTAGTCAGGGAACAAAGCAAATTATGTCACCTCCTTAGAAAGCCTTCTCTGACACCATCTACAGTAGCTGATTCACCAGCTACATTTCTATCACCTACACTGCTTTATTTTCCTCACTCTAGCAGAAGATTTCTTTTTCATTCATCTTTTTACTTTACTGTCTATCTCCATTTTCTAAAATTAAAGCTCTAAAAGAATAGAGGCCAAATGTCTATTTTGTATAATATTCCCAGTACCTAGAAGAGTGCCCGACACATGGTAATAGATCAATTATTATTGTAATATATATCTCCACCAATCAATGAGCCAGTCAATCACCAAAAATCAGAAGAACCTGGGGCAAGTATCAGAGCCTTAGGGCAAAGGGCTAATGAAGGTTAGAGTTGCATCTGAAATGGGCAGAATGAGAACTGGAACAGGAGAATTTCAGAAACATGCTAAGTTGAAGCAGAACTGAGTATCAAAACTTTTCTATGGAGGGTCTAGATCCTTTTAAACAGTTTGTTTGCCTAGGAAGCTATGACATAAAGCTCATTACAAAAGTGGGGACTCAAAGGAAAGTTTTAATCTGTAAGTAATTACCTTCTGCTTGCTCCAAGTATTTTACCATGTCATAATCACTTTTACCTGAATGAGACTTAAACGAACTTTTGGAATAATCCTCCAAATTATTTGCTAAAGCCTATTGGCATTAACATAAACAAAAGAAAATTTAAAGATGTGATATTAATTAAATCATATTAAAATATTGTGGTCAGTTTTCCAATGGTCCAAGTGTCCTTGGAGCAGTTAAAAGAAATTGACAATTTTGACATCTGGAAGCATTTTGACATATTAACTATATTGAATGTTCCTTAGCGAGGAACCCAACAATTTTCTAAATCATAAATAACAAGTAGACTCAACCAAATAGTAAGACAGTAACTGCTGTTACTGAAAAGTAATGAGAAGACCAGTAAAGGAAAATTCAGCAAGAGTATAAGGGAGAAATAGAAAATATGAGAACATAAGTACCTGGACACAGCAAGGGTTCCACAAGATTTCCAACACTTGTGATCTGGTCCCACAAACACAATGGAAAGGACACAAAGAAGGCAAAAATCCTAAAGATCTGCATTTCTCTACCATTGTTTTAAAACTTTGGGAAAGTAAAAGAAAAAAAAAAAAACAGCAAAGAGGAAAACAATGAAGCTGCAGAGGATAAAAAGACAAGCCTGACAAGCATTAGGCCCAGCAAAATTTGTAAAAGGGAAATTAGACAAAGGAGTCTGAAAGCTTTACAAACCATCCCTCCAAAATAAGGAATGAGAGGTGTGCATGTGAGTATGCATGTATAAGCTTGCATGTGTGAATGTGGGTATGTGCTCAATGGGGGCTTATCAGTGGTGACTCCAGAAATAGATCATGGTAGGGACTTGGGTGCAGGATAAATTCCAATAAAACTTCATTTATGGATGCTGAAATTTGAATTTCATATAATTTTCAGATCACATCTTTTTTTTTTCCCAGCCATTTAAAAATATATAAAAACCATTCTTAGGTTTCACAGTATATAAACACAGGTGGATTGGGTCCCCAAAGCCCATAATTTGTCTCTGCCATAAAACACTAGCATATATCATAATCTAGTTCTGTGAATTCCAAGGGCTCATAAACAGACAAAGTGTGATGGAAGCTGAGAGCAATAAGGAAAGAATAATTTCTTTTTTTTTTTTTTTTTTTTTTTTTTTTTTTTTTTTTTTTTTTTTTCCT
>NW_007727216.1:373326-375807 GCF_000696425.1 Galeopterus variegatus
TCGCTCAGCCAGTGAGCGGGATCCGGTCTGTACGTGGGATCCGAACCCTCGGATGGGAGCGCCGCCGCGCTTCCCAAGCGGCGCACTATCCAGTGCGCCACCGGGCTGGCCCCGAAAGAATAATTTCTTATTACTGTTGCCAACAAATGAGAAATACCACTTTTAAATTTGGTATTTCCTCCTGTGCCTCTTTGGAAATTATTTTAAATTTCTTTCAAAATTCATCTATTATTAATGTGCAAAGATTGTTTCCATATGAGATTTCCTCATTAAGGTGATTTCATTTTGCACTGAGGCAAAGAAATATATTTGGCTATTTACTAACTACAAAATATACAACCACTGAAAGGTCTATGGCACCTAAAGGAATTGACTGCTTTGTTATCCCACAATGTTCTGACACCTCAATGTCACTGAAAAAATGCCAGAGATATTTCAAGGGATCTCTTTTCCTTTCCAAAGAAGCACACTAAATAGATTGCTATGTAAAGCTGCACACAATCTTCTTCAGGTACATGCATATTTGGTTTCTGCCTCTCTGACATTAACTGGGAAATAAAACAAGTACGGCTTGGATTCTTTGGAATCAGGCAAAGCTGGGTTCTGCTGCTTAGGAAGAATGTGTTTCCCTGGGCAAAATGAAGTCTTAGTTTCCTCTTTACTGAAAATTGCAACTTAGCTCCCTCATCTCTAAAAGGGAGACAGAAATTTCTATTTCCCAGAAGAAATGAAACGTTTAAATAAAGTTAAATAAAATGAGAAAGTACATGCAATGTTCACATCGCTAGCAGAATGTGTAGAATCTATTATTATTCCTCAAATACCCTCTGTGGTACACATAGAAATAGGCACAGCTTGACCCAGCAGGCTAGAAGTTGGTTGAAAATTGCTCTATATCCATAATAAAAATCATTACCAAAATATGTTGCAAGGAAAGAAGCAATCCTGTCACAGTTTTTTAGAGATAAAAAGACAAAAGAAATAAAAAATAGAAATCTTCTTTTAATATTGTTATGTGCTCATCTGATCTTAGAAACTAGACTCCTGCTTAAAAATTCTTCACTAATTTATAGCATGAAACAAAAGTTTCTAATTCTCAAGAGACCCAATGGAATGCAAATACTGGGGTCCTGTTGTGTAGTTCAAAACTAACGGGGATAATTTGGCCCATCTAAAAGTAGAGTGAAGGGGCCGGCCCGGTGGCGCACTGGATACTGCGCCGCTTGGGAAGCGCGGCGGCGCTCCCNAGCAACACCGAGGGTTGCGATCCCATTGCCGGTCCGGTACGGGGGCAACACTGAGGGTTGCGATCCAACCCGTTGCCGGACACGGAAAAAAGACAAAAAAAAAATAAAAAAATAAAAGTAGAGTGAAGGGCCGCCCCGTGGCGCACTCGGGTGAGTGCAGCGCTTGGGAGCGCAGCGGTGCTGCCGCCATGGGTTCGGATCCTGTATACGGTGCGGGAGCGCGGGGCGACGCCAAGCCCAAGGTTTGCGATCACCTTACTGGTGACAAAAATAATAAAATAAAATAAAATAAAAGTAGAGTGAAAGAAGGGGCAATAAAAATATGTTTTTCTAACTAGTTTTCAAGTATCCGTATTCCAAAATAGAGAGCATTATCATTGCCAGAACTTCAGGTCATTGAGGTATTCTCACTTGTATAAACAAACTATGGCCACTTCTGAACTAGGACCTAAACATAATTAACAGGTATGTAATGTATTTAAAATGTCAGGTACAACAGGCAATTTTATCAAAATGTAAATAACCATTTTAGCAGAAAAAACAATAGTTATATAAATTTTATTTCAATTTTTAAGTAAAAATAGTAATATCTGATGAGTTTTCTAACCTTTTTGTAGATGTCATCAGTATTTTAAGAACTGATCACTTTCATTTTATAATAAAGAAATCTTATCTAATACATCATTTTCCAGGCTCCCTAATAGGTATATACTCACATGAGGAGATGCAAGAGTGAAAACATAATATCTCATTATAGACTATCTACTATGAAAACCTTCAGGCTGGCAATATGTATTTAAATAATATGTCATAAAAACCTCTTGGTACAGAATGATGAATTAAATATTAGAACACGTCAAAGGCTAACTACTTTATTTTCCCAATTGTTATGATCCCATCACCAAGTGAAATTTTAGGCACATTCCTCTGGGCAAAAGAAATAGCCATAAGGAAAATATATTACTAATTCCAATTGGAATGAGAAAGCCTCTTAATCACCTAAAATGTTCTTTATGGGCCAGATTTCTCTCTGCTTAGGTCAATTCAACTACCAAATTATCAGTGATTTTCTAATGTTCAACCTTCCAAAATGCCTAGCTGGAAATGTTAGAAAAAATTGCCCATCCATCCATAAGATATACCTGGAGAAGATGAGATCTTACTCAACACATTTAAAAAAGAATGAAATACTATCATTCGCAACAACATGGATGGACTTAGAGAAAATTATATT
>NW_007727216.1:377258-378077 GCF_000696425.1 Galeopterus variegatus
ATCTCTTTAAACCATTTATTCTGTTAGAACATACACATTGGTGGGTTTTAGGTGATTATTCTGACCACCATTCCAAGGATATGGGCCTTCTGAATTTGAAAAATCTGTAAACAGGAATATTTTCTTTCAGAGATATATGGAAACCAGCTCTGTGTTTTACACATGCCCAAAAGAGGTCTTAATGATAGTTTGTTTTAAGAATCAGAACTCGGTATATATAAACATTCCCTTAAACACACACACACATATGTTCTTAATATAAAATCTTCCAGATATAAGTCCCATGCAAAAAAAAGAAGTGACCTCACAAGAACTGAGCTTTCCATATCTGGTGAAGTATTTTTCTCAGTGAGTGCCACAAGCAGTTATGTTGAGAAATGAAGCATCTGCTCCTGTTCACATGACTATCCCATTTCTAATGTGACTTTGTATTTTCAGAAAATTTAGCCAGGAACTTACTTCAACTGTATAATGTGTGTGTATTCTTATCTCTTCAATCTATCACCTACCCAAAATACCTGCACGTGGTATCCAAAGTGAGATCTGAAATGCCCATGCCACTGATTACAAAAATGTTAAGTAGCATTTCATATGGTGGAGGGAGAGGGTAGACTTTTGTTTAGATACATATTTCTCATCAGTATCACAAATGTATTTCACTCAGAAGATAATATCGTACTGAAATAATGGAATAAATTGTCCAGAAACAGCAGAAAGTAGTTCACCTAAGATGCAAAATCTTATGAGAAAATGAAATTCTGAACTAACAAATAGATGTGTACTGCTATCAGGCCCTAAAGCCTATATTACTGAGAGATA
>NW_007727216.1:378831-390794 GCF_000696425.1 Galeopterus variegatus
CTGAACTAACAAATAGATGTGTACTGCTATCAGGCCCTAAAGCCTATATTACTGAGAGATAAAATGTGGGCGACAGAAACTTAGAGATAGGGCCATTACATTAAATTTGTGATTACATTAGCTAAAAATAAAAAGCACAAGAGATAAAGAAAAACTTCCAAAAAACTCATCAAGATTTATGCTTCAAGCAATGCACTGACATCTGAGAATATCAAGATATGAGGACACTAATAAAAGTATTATTATTCTTTTGGATCATTTTAAGAACTCCATATTTTTTAATAAAACAAAAATTAACTGAACTGGCCTGAATAGCAGAAGAATATATATTTCACACTTCACATTTGTGTATGTCTATATATATGTATATGTCCACATAAACACACACACAATCACACACAGAATATACTCTGGCACATGTGTAGTTCACGCTAGCATGCACTATCCAGTGCGCCACCGGGCCGGCCCGAGAACTCCATATTTTTAATAAAACAAAAATTAACTGAACTGGCCTGAATAGCAGAAGAATATATATTTCACACTTCACATTTGTGTATGTCTATATATATGTATATGTCCACATAAACACACACACAATCACACACAGAATATACTCTGGCACATGTGTAGTTCACGCTAGCAGTTCTATGGTTGTCTACTATTAGTAAATAAAATTAAATCTGTTCTTCCCCAACATTTATTCATGTTCACTACGAACCAAGTCTCGGTCAAAGGGCTTTCCATATGTTCATTTAATTCTTCCAACAAAGTTGGAGGTAGGTACTTTTTTTATCCTTATTTCACAGATAAAAGAACTGAGGCAAAAATGCTCAGTAACATGGTGAGAGTCATAGTTAGCAGCAGGCAGAGCAAGTGCAGTCTGACTCCAGGGCCTCTGTGCTCACTACCATGCTGCATGGCCTCTTAATGAAGGTGGAAGTACAAGAAAACAGTAGGATTTAAGCCAGAAAAAAAAGGAGTATATTCAGAAGAATTTGAAGGCAGAGAAAATAATTAATTTCAAATATTCCTTACAACCATAAAATATCAAAGAAAAAAATTTAAAGTATTGGAGAATATACTATGAAGCAGTAGGTATGCACAGACAATACTGGAAAAAATTAAAGCTCTGGTAGATGGCTACTTCTTTTATGCAACAAATAAGACTCTCAGGTATATGTTTCCATTGTGGCCTAAAGGGAAATCTAACAGGGCCATGATAAAAACATATTCCAAAACCTATTTGAAAACACCAGCCACTCTTCTAAACCACTTTGAACAACACAGGGGGAATCAAACCAAGATTATAGGCTTGAACTTGGTGTCAGCATGTAATAATATTCCAGGCCACCTCTATTCCAAATCCTTATTAAACTAAAACCCATATCTTAGTGGTCTACAACGGAAACTATTTCCTTCCCTCAGTGATGCTGGAGCAGCAGCAGTAAGTCAAGATTGAGTCACACAGGTTATCAGGCCAGCCCGAAGTAATCAGGTCAGAAGCATGTTAGAAAACATCTGAGAATAACACACATAAGACCGGGCAACTTCGGGCCTGGAAACCATGCACAATGTCTCCTGGATATCATTCAGAAAGCCACTAATTTCGAGTAAAACAGTTAATGAAATGACCTGCAAAACCACATCAAAGAACTATGATGAAAACAAAATACTACACATAAAAATTCCTAGAATATGGTACTTTATTTTCAAGATGAAAATTGTACCTCAGATTGAATGTTGATTGAATGTTGAAATGATGAGGTTATCGGGGAGCATGAACTCAGTTTTTGTTGTTTATGTTTGTGTTGTGAGTGGAGGGTAACTTTTTAAAAAATGTTTTATTGTATGTATTTAAGGTGTACAATGTGATGTTTTGATATATATACTGACATGGTTATTATAATCAACCAGATTAGCATATTCATCATCTTGCATAATTACCCTTTTGTGGTATGTACGTATGTGCGTGAGTATTTCAAGAGCACCTAAGATCTACTCTCTAAGCAAATTTCCAGTATACAATATAATATTATCAACTATAGTCCTGATGACATACATTAGATATCTATACTTACTCATCCTACATAATTGCAACTTTGTACGCTTTGACCTACAACTATTCTACTCTCTGTTTCTATATATTTAACATTTTTTTTTAGATTCCACATATATGTGAAATCATGCAGTATTTGTCTCTTTGTGCATGGGTTATTTCACTTAACATAATGTTCTCCAGGTTCATCTATGTTGTCACAAATGGCAGGATCTCCTTCCTTTTTAAGGCTGAAAAACATTCCATCATACACACAAGGGTACTTCAGAAAGTTCGTGGAGAAACAAAGCTAAAAAATAATGAGCCTTTCCATGAACTTTTTGAAAACCCCTGTATATACAACAATTTCTTTATCCATTCATTTCAACAACAGACATTTAAATTTATTCCATATCTTGGCTATTGTGAATAACGGTGCAATGAACATGGTAGTGCAGGTGTCTCTTCAAGGTACTGATGTCATTTTCTTTGGGTTTATACCCACAAGAGGGACTGCTGGATTATATGATAGGTCTATTTTTAAATTTTTGCAGAATCTCCATACTGTTTTCCATAATGACTGTACCAACTTACATTCCCACCAACAACATATAAGAGTTCCCTTTTCTTTACACCTTCACCAACACTTATTTCTCATGTTTTTGATAATAGCCATCCTAACAGGTGTGAGGTGATATTTCATTTTGGTTTTAATATAGATGTCCCTGGTTAGTGATGTTGCGCCCCTTTTCATATACTAGTTGGCCATTTTTGTGTATTCTTTGCAAAAATGTCTATTCACGTGCTTTGCCCATTCTTAATATCAGATTATTTGATTTTTGTGCTATTGAGTTGCATAGATTCTTTATATATTTTGAGATTATTAATTTCTTATCAGATATATGATTTGCAAATATTTTCTCCCAGTCTGTAGTTTGCCTTTTGATTTTCTTGATTGTTTCCTTTGCTCTGCAGAAACATTCTAGTCCCATTTGTTTATTTTTGCTTTTGTTACCTGTGCTTTGGTCTGATATCCAAAAAATTATTGCCAAAGCTAATATCAGGGAGATTTTCCCCCTACGTTTTCTTCTAGGAGTGTTACAGTTTTAAGTCTTACATTTAGGTACTTAATCCAATTTGAATTCATTTTAATGCATGGTGTAAGGTAAGGGTCTAATTTTATTCTTCTGCATGTAGATATCCCTGCTGTGTCTTCTTGGTTGCCTTACTTTAAATTAGTTGACCATATATACTTGGGTTTATTTCTTGGCTTTCTAATCTCTTCCATTGGTCTATGTTTCTGCTTTTATGTCAGCAACATATTGTCAGATTACTATTGCTTTGTAGTATAATTTGAAATCAGGTAGCATAACGCCTCCAATTTTGTTTTCCTTTCTCAATATTGTTTTGGCTATTCAAGGTCTTTTGGGGTTTCATATGAATTTTAGAATATTTTTTTATTTATGTGAAAATTTGTATTTAAGTATGTAAGTGATTCTAAATTGATTATAGCAATGAAACCATATGCCCTAGCCTGAGCTGCTCGTTTTGCAAGATGCACCTTGTACTTTTGCACCTTGAAAAATGAGCATTAGAATTTAGAAACAGTATTTACCTAATTCTATCCCTGTGATCTAGAATACATTATTTTATTCTAGAGCAGAGTTGTATATACCTCAGGTCTGGGGAAAGTAATATAATGCCCTCACAGAGCACGTGATGTAGCTAATTAATGGTATTCTACATTTTGCTACTCTTTTTTTCTCCCTCTCTTTCTTATGCTTTCCTACTATTTTTAACAGATTTATTTAGGTGTAACTAGAGTAAGATAAGCCGCCCATACCTAAAGTAAGTGTAGAATTTGATACATTTGTGGCATGAGGTATGGAATGAAGTTAATTTCTTTGTACATGAATAACCAATCATCCCAGCACCATTTGCTGAAATGATTATCCTTTGTCCGCTGAATTGCCTTTGCACTTTTGTTGAAAATCAGTTGTCCACATACACGTAGATCTATTTATGGACTCTATTCTCTTCTATTGACCTGTTTTTCTAACTTTCCTTTAACACTACACCATCTTGTAGCTTTACAATAAGTCTTGAAATCAGGTAGTGTTAGTCCTCCAATTTTGTCCTTTTTTCAAAGTTGTCTTCATTATTCTAGGTTTTGCAGTTTTCTGTGTTCAGGCCTTATTAATCTTTTGTAGATTTATATTTCACATTTTAAATATTATTTTAAATGGTTTTACTGTTTCAATTTATTTCTAATTACCCTTAATAGTACATGTAAATACTACTGATTTTTGTGTATTGGTCTAATATCTTGAAACCTTGCAAAACTCAGTTTTTAGTTTTAGAATATAGTACTAGTAGCTTCCATCATATTTTCTACATAAATGATCATGTCATCTGCAAAGTTTTACTTCTCTCTTTCCAATCAGGATGTCTTTTCTTTCTTTTTCTATTTTTAACTTAACTGCACAGGCTAAAATATTTGCTTTAACACTGAAATGAAGTAGTAAGAGTGGCTATTCTTGTCCTGTTCTTGTTCTTAGAGGGAGACATTCAGTCTTTCAGCTTTAAAGATGTTTGCAGTAGGCTTTGCATAGATGTCATTTACCAAGTTGAAGAAGTTCCTTCCCATTCCTCTTTTGTTGCTATGGTTTGAATATGGATTATCCCCACCCAAACTCACACTGAGGCTTGGTCCCCAGTGTGGCAGTGTTGAGAGGTGGGGCCCAGTGGCAGGCATTTGGTTATGGGGGCAGATGTCTTATGAATAGATTAATGCCCTTCCTTGGGGTGAGTGAGTTCTCACTCTAGTGGGAATGAGTTACTTCCCAAGAGAGTGGGTTGCTGAAAAGAATCTGGCTTCCTTGGCTCTCTCTCTGGCTTCCTCCCTTGCCATGTGAACTCTGCACATCCCCACTCCCTTTCTGCTGTCCACCATGAGTTGAAACTGCCTGAGGCCCTCTTTGGTTGCAGCTGCCCTATCTTGGACCTTCTCTGCCACCAAAATTGTGAGCCAACTACACCTCTTTAGAAATTACCAGTCTCAGGGATTCTGTTACAGCAACACAACACGGGCTAAGATACTTTCTGGTAGTTTCTATTGAGGATAGATGTGAATTTGGTCATATTTTTGTCTACTGAGGTAAACATATGGTTTTTCTTCTTTATTTTGCTAATATGGTAAGCTTATATTGATTCTTTTTTAATGTTAACCAGTCGTTTATTCTTGGAATCCTATTTTGTCATGATATGTTATACTTTTTAGATATCATTGGATTACTTTTGTCACATTTTAAAAATAAATTTTTACACCTATATTCATAAGTGATATTGGTATATGTATGTTTATATATATATGTATAATATGTATATATTATGTATATATATGTATATATATACATATATATGTTTTTATATATGTATATATGTACATATATGTATAAATATGTATATATATATATATTTGTAATGTCGTCGGTTTTAGTATCAGGATTTATGGCCTCAGAGAATGAATTGGAAAGTAGCTCGTCTGCTTCAACTTTCTGCTTCAATATTTCTGTATTTCAGAAATACAGAATTGGTTCTATTTCTTACTTAAATGTTTGGTAGAATTCACCAGTGAAGCCATCTGGCCTGGGCTTTTCTTTGTGGGAAGGTATAAATGTTAGTTGAATTAAATCAGATAATAGTGTCATTTAAGTCATTAGTGTCCTTACTAATTTTGGGGTCCTTATGTTCTATTTATTATTGAGATTGAGGCATTGAAATCTCTGAAAATAATTGTGGCTTACTTTATTACTTCATTTTGTTTGGAAGCACAATTTCCTTTTATTTAAAAAATTATCTTCTCTTATTCTATTTGTATTTTTAATTTTTATCATGTTATTCTTTGCTTCTTTTAAGGGTACTGGTTGTATTAAATAGCACCCATGATTACATTGATTTTTGCCCTAACCTTTATTCCTTCATTTCTAGCCCAGCTATATCTTTTCACCTCCTGTCTGAAACCAAACTATTAGTTCTTCTCTTTAAAATGGGCATCCCTTCCAATCAAGCAACACAATTCTCCTGGACACAAATATTTTCAAGCCACAGAGTCATCTTTGACTTTGCTTTACAGAAAATGTATCTTCTCAGTTAAATTTTTCTTTAACTAGTGTATTGTGTTCCCTCTGTTATCAACCTCTGATGCTAATTATGTTGTAACATCTTAAACTATTGTGTTAAACCTCTTCAGTTCCTGAATATCTTCAGTGTGCAATCAAAACAAGAACATTCCCAGGTTCATTACTGTCTACAAAACACGATCTAAACTCTTCAGTCTTTATTTGAATGAACTAGTTGTCCCTTTTTGCTTTCACTCTTTCTCTCCTCCATCCTTTTTCCATTTCTATTCCTTTTCCGCCTTTCTTCCACTCAACAAGCATCTACACTCTCTCTGAAACTCTCTCCTTTTGTGAAATAATCTACTCGTCCTCAGAAGAAAGTTTTGTTTTGTTTTGTTTTGTTTTGTTTTGTTTGACCATGTGGTCCTACCTCTCTTCCTCTGCAAGTCCTGCAAGGCTTATTTTTAGCCCAGCTTCTGGATGAAAATTTTCTGTCTTTGAAGAGATTTTCTCCTTTTTTCTGAGCACTTTATTGTATGAGTACATAAACACACTGAGCAGCAGTGGGTTAAAAAGGAAAAACACGAAGGCCATTGCTGCCTCAATCAGCTACGTAAGAACGGTAAAGAATCTGACATTTAAAGTGATGAAAATGGGAAAGAAAAAGTCAGCTTGCTTCTTAGGGGTATTGTCTTTCTACTAACACTTATAGAGGATAATCCTTTCCCCTAAAAGACAATAATGAATTGTGAAGAATAAATACATAAATAGTCCTTCCTACATGCAGAGTTCACATGAAAAGACGGAGTTCTCTAAAGCATAAGTCAAATAGAAAGTTCAGTTTAGATGATGTCCACACAAGAAGAAAAAAATTTGAAGCCACAGTAATGAGAAAGTGGTTCAGTACAATTAAGCATGAAACTTGCAGGGGGGAGAACCAAGACAAGAGATACAAAAACACTAGGAGAAAAGAAACATTGCAAAAGACTATAAAGTACATGGCTGGTGGAATTAGTAGAGAAGATAAGAGACATACAGGAAGATAATAAAAGAAGATATCAATACTAAAAAGACAGAAGGGAATATTTAAAATAAACTAGAATACTTACATGTGTCCAATTTTAGCATTTAATGATGTTTAATTAAGAATAAGCCATTTTTTAAAAATCCCTTCTTCATTTTAAAGTTCCCAGATAAGAACATTATGAAGGTATTGTTCACATAAGTAAAGAAATTTCAGTTTGAAATTCATATCAATTTAGTCTACATTCAACTTATATGCAATACATGGAGAAAAACCAGCTTACAAAATTAATCCTAAACAAGGATGGCCACAGTGGATTTGGGGCATGGCCACTTTTACAAATTTTTATTTGTAATAATTACAATTCAAGGTTTTATATCTTATCTTTCTAACTAGCTCTTAAACTCTGTGAGGCCAGGGGTCTCTCTGATAGTCTGTGTACCATGTATATTATCTAACATGGTAGAAATTAAGTAAAGATTTGCTATTTATTCCCTGGTTGCAAATTTTAGTCATAGGAATCCTGCAATGTCTTTCCTATTAATTCTAACCACTGGGAGTTCCAAGTGTCCCTAAGGTTACATCCTTGGATTGGAAATTATAGTAGAAACACTTAATTTAATAAGGGGGAAAAACTAATTCAGAGTACCACTCTCTTGAGGAAAAGTACATGGATAATAAAGAAGTGATAAGATGCTAGAAGAAAGAGCTACCTATTCCAAAAATATATTTCATGTGTCAATTGGTGTTAACTAACTAGGTACCTATTATGGATATAGACAATCACTACAGACAACGTTTTTCAAGTCTTAATATTGTACCTCCTTAGAAAAAAAACCTATAGCTAGCAGTTTTGAAGTGCAGTTAAACCTTTTCAAAATGTTATCATTATAGGTTTACTTAGGACAAAGTGTTCTGGTATATTCTGTCTTGGTAGAAAATTTCAATCAATTAATTTTCTATTTGTTATAATGTCAAAGTCACTCAAACTAGGGTCTTGGCAGGTTTTTGTTTTCTGAAGAACTATAAAAAGGTAGAAATAAGTTTAACAGAAAAAATAAAATCTCAAGTGTATATTGGAAATGATTATTGCCATTAATTGGAAAACATACTCAAAAGTAATGTTAAACAAGACCCTTTTTGGGAGGGTAGGGGGGCCATGCATACAAGGCCTAAAACTGAGAAATCTTCTGATATAACCAATACACAGGTGTCTAGTTTTCTAGGGCTGTCATAATAAAACACCACTGACTGGGTATACATTAACCACAAATTTATTTCCTCATAACTCTAGAGGCTAAAAGTCCAAGATCACAGTGGCAGTAGGTATGGTTTCCTCTCAGGCCTCTCTCCTTTGCCTGCAGGTGATTGCCTTTTCCCTCTATCTTCACATGGTCTTTCCTCTGTGCTCAAACGCACTCTTTGTGACACTTTGTGTGCTCAAATTTCCTCTTCTTGCAAGTACACCAGTAATATGAGATTAGGGCCCACCCTGACGGCCTCATTTTATCTAATCACCTCTTTTAAGACCCTATTTCCAAATATAGTTACATTCTGAGGTACAGTAGTCCTCCCTTATCTGTGGTTTTGCTTTCTGTGGTTTACCTGTGGTCAACCACAGTTGCAAAAAAAATGGAAGATTCTAGAAATAAGTAATTTATAAGTTTTAAGTTGCATGCCACTCTCAGTAGCAGGATGAAATCTCGTGCCATTGAGTCACTTAGTAGCTAACTCGGCTATCAGATCCACTGTCAGGGTCACAGTGTTTGTGTTCAAGTAACCCTGATTTTACTTAATGGCCCCAAAGTGCAAGAGTAGCAATGCTAGAAATGCAGATATGCCAAAGAAAAACCATAAAGTGCTTCCTTTAAATGCAAAGGTGAATGGCTACTATCAAAAAGATAAAAAATAGCAAATTCTGGTGAGGATGTAGAGAACAGAGGACACTTGCACACTGTTGGTGGAATGTAAATTAGTACAGCCATTATGGAAAATTGTATGGAGGTTCCTCAAAAAACTAAAAATAGAACTACCATATGGTTCAGCAATCTCACTGCTGGGTATTTACTCAAAGGAAAGAAAGTCAGCATACCAAAGAGATATCTGCATCCCATGTTTATTGCAGCACTACTCACAATAGCCAAGATATGGATTTGACTTAGGTGTCCATCAACAGATGAATGAATAAAGAAAATGTGGCAGATATACAAAATGGAATACTACTATGGAATGAAAAAGAATGAAATCTTGTCATTTGCAGCAACATGGATGATTCAAAGGAAAGAAAGTCAGCATACCAAAGAGATATCTGCATCCCATGTTTATTGCAGCACTACTCACAATAACCAAGATATGGATTTGACTTAGGTGTCCATCAACAGATGAATGAATAAAGAAAATGTGGCAGATATACACAATGGAATACTACTATGGAATGAAAAAGAATGAAATCTTGTCATTTGCAGCAACATGGATGAGCCTGGAAGACATTATGCTAAGTTCAATAAGTCAGGTACAGAGCGATAAATATCACATGTTCTCACTCATACGTGGGAGTTAAGATATTAACTAGTTAATTAATTAAAGTTAAATTTTTAGAAGTAGAGAGTGGAATTGTGGTTATTGGAGGTTGAGAATGGAAGGAAGAAAGGGTTTGGGTAGAGACGGGAGTTAAGATATTAACTAGTTAATTAATTAAAGTTAAATTTTTAGAAGGAGAGAGTGGAATTGTGGTTATTGGAGGTTGAGAATGGAAGGAAGAAAGGGTTTGGGTAGAGATTGGTTAATGAATAGAAAATTACAGCAAGATAGGAAAAGTTCTAGTCATGTACATTAGTGCTAGGTATCTGATGGAGTTTGGATGTGTTGTCCCCTCCAAAACTCATGTGGAAATTTGATCCCCAGTGTGGCAGTGCTGGAAACTGATTGAGTCATGGGGACGGATCCCTCATGATGGATTAATGCTCTCCCTGGGGGAGGGGGGATTAATGAGTGAGTTCTCGCTCTATTAGTTCCTGCAAGAGCTTGTTGTTCATAGCACCTGGCACCTCCTCTCTCTCTCTATTGCTTCCTCTTGCCATGTGATCTGCTTGTCCTCGCCAGCTGCCTGCTGTTTTTCTGCCATGAGTAGAAGCAGCCTGAGGCCCATGCCAGATGCAGCTTTCCCAGAATCATAACCCAAATAAACCTCTGTTCTTATAAATTACCCAGTCTCAGGTATTTTGTCACAGCAACACAAAACGGACTAAAGCAGTATCTATAATTAACGATAATTTGTTGTATGTGTGCAAATGGCTAGAAGAGAAGAGCTCAAAATTTCCCTTAACAAAGAAATGATACATTTTTGCAATGAAGAATATACTAACTACCCTGATTTGACATTGTATGTGTACTGAAAAATAAATCTGCACCCCATAAATATGTATAATCAATACATTTCAATTAAAAAATACTTTTTTTTAAAAAAAGGTGAAAGTTCTGGATTTAATAAGGAAAGAAAAAAATCACGTGCTGAAATTGCTAAGATATTTGATAAGACAGAATCTTCTATCTGTGAAACTGTGAAGAAGGAAAAGGGAGATTGTGCTGGTTTTGCTGTTGCACCTCAAACTGCAGAAGTTATGGGCATAGTGCATCATAAATACTTAGTTAAATTTTTAAAAGGCATTAAATTTGTGGGTGGATGACATCAACAGAAAGATGTCTGATCGGCAACAAGTTGTGCCAAATTAACTCAATTAAGTTAGACTTTATTGTAATTTAAGCTAGACTTTATGCAGGTATAGGAAAAAACATAACATATATTGCTTTGGTGCCATCTTGGGTACCAGGCAACTACGGCGAGTCTTGAAACATATCCCACATGGATAAGAGGGGACTAATATATTAGGGGCTAGGACTTCAACATATGAATTTGGAAGGAGTGGGGAGAGACAAATTCAGCCCATAACAAGAAGCCAGAGAGCTGTTAGGAAATCCCAGGAAAGATGAAAATATCTCAAGTAATATTTTTACTGAGTATCACTGAATTTTGAGCCAGAAGAGACCTAAAAGTGTATCATGTCTACCCACCCAGGCAGTGCAGAAATCCCTCTTAAAGTTCCCCTGGCCAGCATCAGCCTCTCCTTCCTTAACCAGGGAATTCATCACTTCCATGGAAATGGATCCCATTCATAGAGAGTTACTCACTGTGTGGTGGGATAATACTTTTAAAGTGTCAACCCACGTGTTTTTGTTTTTTTCTCTTCCTTTTTCTATCTCCGGTATTTACTTTCTTCTCCAACTCCAGTGAGCTTTGATTCTATGCTTATCACCTCACAGAAGTCATGAACAGTAGAACCAGTGGCTTTTAGTGTGAAAAAGTCTAGGACCTGAGGAGATGACTAAGGATCTGGCACATGCACTCTCATGGGCCCATTCCCTCCAGACCAAACCAATGAGGATAAACAATAGTATCAGAGACCTTCTATGGACTTGCAGAAACCTAGAATATAGGAAAACCGGGGGGGGTGGGGAGAGGAAGATTTAACAACCTCAACTTTTTTTTTTTTTTGAAGCTCTTACAACGAGAAAATGGAGGGGACACATCTGGGTGGGAGGGGGGAGAGGGAGGAGGGAGGGAGGTCTTGGTGATGGGACACAATAACTAACAACATTGTATATTGACAAAATAAAAAAAATAAAAAATAATAAAAAAAAAAAAGAAACCTAGAATATAGGGAGAAAACAAGATTTCAGGGTACAGTGGCTGGGCTCTGAATTTCCTGCACATATATGTGGCACA
>NW_007727216.1:391594-392656 GCF_000696425.1 Galeopterus variegatus
CCAAAATAAGGTTTACTTTTTACCATTCAGGCTCAAAATAGAAACTATTTAGAGGGAAAAAGTCATATTTTTTGAATACCTAGATTTATGACTACCCTTGTTTAAACAAAAAATGCTTCCTCCTCATTATTTCTACACTAGCTTACATTGCTGACAAAAGTCTGGATTATACCAGAGTTGTTGCTGGTTATTAAGAATTGAAATTAGATCAGCTAGTATATATAAATATATTCTTACACATGGACAATGCACAGTCATTGCAGTGCCCACTCTTTAAGGCTTCCTGGGCTCATAAAACATTCATACAACTTCCTATATATTAATAGTTTTGAATATGTACCAAGGATGGCTGATTAAGAGCCTCACCAAAGTTTTCTTTAAAAACTAAATCAGAAACTTAACATGTAAAATTTCACTTTTCTAGTGAGGAAGAAAAACACAACGATGATATTTTAAATGCCAACTATTAGTAATTAAGAAAGAGCTAATAAGACAATATGCTGCTCTCTCCCTCAATAAAGCAGTCTTAAAAATAAAGACCAAGGGTCTATGCATCCATCCTTTGAGATTAAAGCCAATTGTAGCAACACAGAATGTTGTAAATGAAAATGTTCTTAAAAACCATTTGGCAAACACTCTTATTAACAGATGTGAGAATTAAGGTCCAGAGACATTAAAAGATTTCTTTAGGACAATTGCAGTCATTGGCAGATTCAGTCTGGGAGATGGCTTCCCACATTCTACTTTTTCTGCATGCCATCTCAAAGGCAGAATAGAATCACTTTTTCAAGGTTTCCTTACTCTTCTGCAAGGGCAATTACATGGCTGACACTGATTTAAAATATTTTTAAAACTATTAATATTGTGAATGAGAATAAAAAAGATTCAAGAGTCTGGTATATTCCAAAGATTGAGTTTTTCCCTTTTGAGAAATTTTTTTTTTTTCCTCTTTGTCTTTTTTCGTGACTGGCAACGGATTGCAACCCTCAGTGTCGCACCCGTTACCGGACCGGGACCGGCAACGGGATCGCAACCCTCAGTGTTGCGCCCGCACCTCGCTCA
>NW_007727216.1:393510-420055 GCF_000696425.1 Galeopterus variegatus
GCGCACTGTAGCAGTGCGCCACCGGGCCAGCCCGAGAAAATATTTTCTAACTGATAAAAGGATTGGTTTCTCAACTTTGACCCACCACGAATGGCATGCTCTGTTGACAGAATGATAAAATGGCCTAGATTATTTAGGGTATAATAAACTGTCTGATGAAGAAATCTTCAATAATAAGGTAAATCAAGTTTAGAAAACATTTACATATATCTCCTAAAGCATTTATAATTAAATGTAAAACTCTTTAATAAATGTTTTTCCTGAATCTCAGTGATAGTTCAATATATATTCTGGACATACATTCAAAATACATTTAAAAATATATTCCACATAGTTTGAGATAAGAACTAAATAACTATTTGATTTATTTGTAATTCAAGATTGAAACAAATCTTAAAACTTTGTTATGCATTTGCCACAGTTATAGTTTTAGAATTCTATTTTCATCAGGTGTCTTGCAAATGAAACCATTTTATACACTTACTACTTTATATCTGTAGAATATCTTTTAAATATGCTATTACTTTCATCATGCTTTTCGTGGTACCTTTAAAAAAGTATTAGTGGTTCATTGTTGAAATGCATTTTTTTCTTCTACTTTTAGATCAAAAGATTAAGGGTTAGACACGTGAGGTAGGTAATGTGGAAAACTACTCTCAAAGACATTTATTGTGGGTGAAAATAGTGCTGTTTTCTACCAATTGACACAAACCTCAAAATGATTTATTTGTTAGAACTATATATTCTTTGTACAGTCAAGTAACATGAGACTTGGATATATGAGTACAATTAGTCTTTTCAAGAAACATTAGCAAGATAAAGAACACAAGTACATTCCAAACTTTAGTTTCGGAAACTTCAGAAAGAAATTAAACAACATAAATAAACCAGCTGTATTTATAAACATCAAAAAATGTATGGATTTAAGTACCTGACCTCTCTAATAATGTATCCTCTTAAGTGTCCCTCATTTCCTTGTCATTCAATTCACTTTTGTCTTTCTTGTGTTTCTCTATGTTGCTTTCCTTATTCTGCATAAGTTAGGATTACCTGGTAGTGTTACTTTCTGTAGATCTTATTTTTTCTCATGTTTTTACTATTTAGAATACATGGCAGAAGGTTTCCACTCTTTCTGGTTGCCTCCCCCAAACCCAATCCCCAGCCATCTTTTCTAGCCTTGCCCATCTTTGCTAGGCTAGAACCTCCCTCACAACAAATATAAGTATCCCTAAGACTCCCTCCTTCAGTTCCAACACTGGTAGAGCTGAAATGAAACCAATGTAGTTGTTTATATCATCTAACTTTATATTTATTAGCCACATATGTGCCGCAAATCTTCGAAAGGGAAGGATGGCAGTGAGTTCTCTGCAGATGCTCAAATGCTAAATAGTAAACATGTGATACAAACTGAGATTCACAATGAATTCAGGAAATGTCCACAAATGTACACACTACACAGTTACATCAGTGATTTCTCCTAGGAGGTTTATAGCACAGGATTTTCTAATTCTTGATGAGAAAAGAGGAAGAAATCAAATGAGATGCAAATATGTGACCTGCTTATTTAGTAAGAATTTATTGTCCCAAAGAGCTGCTTTTACTCTGATATTTCAATATTGTTCAAGAAAGCAGTTAGTCTCACTTGTAGGAATGTCTAGCTTTAGCTGAAAGTTACTAGCAATTTTTTTCTAAATATCAAAATGTGGAGAAGTTATTAAGAAATGTCAAATGAAATAATAAATCTCTCTGCATCACACATGCACACATCATGGCAAAAAACATTTCAGTACACTGTCAACTCTCCTTGGCCTCCAGATGCTATGCCACACCAGAGTGGGTCTCTTTCCTTTGGAGTGCTATTTTGGCATAATGAAAATTTTGCTTAAAATTGAGCAACACATTTTCACCTTGAATGATTTTATTTTACATTTTCTGATACAAATAGAAAAAACATCGCACATTTGGCTCCCTATGCTAGACTGCACCACAAATAAGCACATACCTTTAGAATATGTCTCCATGATCTTACCAACTGCAGAGAGCATAGAATTATCCATTTACTTGTTTCCTATTTCTTGACTTTCTTTTAACATCTAGGAACCACTCTCTGGGTAGTTTCTTTGGGAGTGCCGGGAAAAGATGGGTGCTTCTGGTAGAAAACTTTGAGTTAATTTTACTAATACTAATATCTTAACTAAGAGGTCTCCACATGACCACTCTCTGGGTAGTTTCTTTGGGAGTGCCGGGAAAAGATGGGTGCTTCTGGTAGAAAACTCTGAGTTAATTTTACTAATACTAATATCTTAACTAAGAGGTCTCCACATTGCTCTAGGGACTTCTCTAACCTCCTTCCTAAACCCTCAAGGTAAAAGTTCTAGTTCCTTGTGGTAGGCGGTAGGGCTGAGAACCACAACAGCAGCAGGCTGCTATGATCTGGGTCCCTCTGACGCCTAACCCTAACCCTAACGCTAACTCTGCCCATATCTTATTTCCCCTTCAACTTGGTTCCTGTAATTGCCTCAACCTCCTTCTCTCTTCTTAATCACTAGTGGCTTCTTTCCTTTTTGGTTTTGGTTCCAAAAGTAACTCAATCCTGAGAATCTCTCTCATTTGACAATATTAAGCAGATTGGTACTTTAAGTGTTTTCAAGCACAGATCCTGGCAGGACTTTTTGTTGTTTGGTTTTTGTCCTCACTGTGAGCAATAAAGATCTTAATTAAAGAAATTAATAAAAATGTCACTCTGAGTTAGAAACTCAATTCACAGCATTAGGTTGTTGGTCTCCTGATGGATTATATCCTGGCAATATTGTCATTGTATACCAATAAAAATTGTTCTGGAATCTTCTGGGTCCACCAAAGAGCCTCACTCTCACTCTCTGTCTAGACTTGATCTTGGTCATCCAGAATCTTTCATAACCTACCTTTGTCCACCTACATCCGATTCTCCAAACAGCATCTGAATCACCATTTAAATTCAAGGCAGTCCTCTCAAAAGAACCCACCAGTGAAATCTCATATCATTCAGGGAAATCACCATGCTTGCAAGGCCCCATTTCATCAGCCCCCTGATCGCTCTCTGTCCTCGACTATGTTACTCTCCTTCACTCACCACTTTCCTGTGACACCTGACTCCTTGCTATCTCTTAAACCCACATCACAAATTCCCCATCACCACTCTTCCCACAGCCCTCTCCATTTATTTCTCCTATTCTCTTCCTCCTCCGTCTTTCTCCATCCAACTGCCTTCTTCCTTTCCCCCTTCCCCTCCGCTGTGGTCTGAATGTTTGTGTCCTCCCCATATTCAAATGTTGACATTCTAGCCCTCAAGGTGATAGTATTAGGAGGTGGGTCTTTGGGAAATGAATGGGGTTGATGCTTTTATAAAAGAGGCCCCAGGGAGATCCCGCACCCTCTTCCCCCATGTGAGGTTACGGTGAGAAGGCCATCTGTGAGGACATGGGCCCTTTCCAGACACTGAATCTGCCAGTGCTTTGATCTTAGACTTCCCAGCCCCCAGAACTGAGAGAAATAAATTTCTGTTCTTTATAAGCCACCCAGTGTATGGTATTTTGTTACAGCAGCCCAAATGGTCTAAGAAGCCTCCTTCACTTCTCACTAGGTATCCAGTTCAAGTCTCCTCCTTAACACACTCTCCTCTTTCAGGCCAGTGTCTCTAATCTGCTCCCCTATTCTCAGCTCCAGCCTCCTTACGGCCATTCTACACTTTAATTATGTAAAATATGTATCCATTATTTGATTGCTCTAATTTGAGTGCCTCCTGAGAGCATCTGTTTCACCAAAGAAGATTTATTTCTAAGAGATCAATCCTTGTGAAAGGGGAAAGAGTTGAATAGAGGATGCTGAGAACAAACAAGTTATAATTTAGTACTTTTCTCTTTTAAAGGATCTAGTGTACTAGTAGTAGCACTTGACTTAAAACCCCTCCATTTACTGCTTGCCCTTGCTACATGGAACAGCATTCCTGGGCCTTCAAATATCAGATTCCAAGAATAACAACATATAGGTACTGGGGAAATATTTCTCTACATTTGTTGCCCATTTCCTTAGTGTCTTAAAAANCCACTCTCTGGGTAGTTTCTTTGGGAGTGCCGGGAAAAGATGGGTGCTTCTGGTAGAAAACTTTGAGTTAATTTTACTAATACTAATATCTTAACTAAGAGGTCTCCACATGATCTAGGGACTTCTCTAACCTCCTTCCTAAACCCTCAAGGTAAAAGTTCTAGTTCCTTGTGGTAGGCGGTAGGGCTGAGAACCACAACAGCAGCAGGCTGCTATGATCTGGGTCCCTCTGACGCCTAACCCTAACCCTAACGCTAACTCTGCCCATATCTTATTTCCCCTTCAACTTGGTTCCTGTAATTGCCTCAACCTCCTTCTCTCTTCTTAATCACTAGTGGCTTCTTTCCTTTTTGGTTTTGGTTCCAAAAGTAACTCAATCCTGAGAATCTCTCTCATTTGACAATATTAAGCAGATTGGTACTTTAAGTGTTTTCAAGCACAGATCCTGGCAGGACTTTTTGTTGTTTGGTTTTTGTCCTCACTGTGAGCAATAAAGATCTTAATTAAAGAAATTAATAAAAATGTCACTCTGAGTTAGAAACTCAATTCACAGCATTAGGTTGTTGGTCTCCTGATGGATTATATCCTGGCAATATTGTCATTGTATACCAATAAAAATTGTTCTGGAATCTTCTGGGTCCACCAAAGAGCCTCACTCTCACTCTCTGTCTAGACTTGATCTTGGTCATCCAGAATCTTTCATAACCTACCTTTGTCCACCTACATCCGATTCTCCAAACAGCATCTGAATCACCATTTAAATTCAAGGCAGTCCTCTCAAAAGAACCCACCAGTGAAATCTCATATCATTCAGGGAAATCACCATGCTTGCAAGGCCCCATTTCATCAGCCCCCTGATCGCTCTCTGTCCTCGACTATGTTACTCTCCTTCACTCACCACTTTCCTGTGACACCTGACTCCTTGCTATCTCTTAAACCCACATCACAAATTCCCCATCACCACTCTTCCCACAGCCCTCTCCATTTATTTCTCCTATTCTCTTCCTCCTCCGTCTTTCTCCATCCAACTGCCTTCTTCCTTTCCCCCTTCCCCTCCGCTGTGGTCTGAATGTTTGTGTCCTCCCCATATTCAAATGTTGACATTCTAGCCCTCAAGGTGATAGTATTAGGAGGTGGGTCTTTGGGAAATGAATGGGGTTGATGCTTTTATAAAAGAGGCCCCAGGGAGATCCCGCACCCTCTTCCCCCATGTGAGGTTACGGTGAGAAGGCCATCTGTGAGGACATGGGCCCTTTCCAGACACTGAATCTGCCAGTGCTTTGATCTTAGACTTCCCAGCCCCCAGAACTGAGAGAAATAAATTTCTGTTCTTTATAAGCCACCCAGTGTATGGTATTTTGTTACAGCAGCCCAAATGGTCTAAGAAGCCTCCTTCACTTCTCACTAGGTATCCAGTTCAAGTCTCCTCCTTAACACACTCTCCTCTTTCAGGCCAGTGTCTCTAATCTGCTCCCCTATTCTCAGCTCCAGCCTCCTTACGGCCATTCTACACTTTAATTATGTAAAATATGTATCCATTATTTGATTGCTCTAATTTGAGTGCCTCCTGAGAGCATCTGTTTCACCAAAGAAGATTTATTTCTAAGAGATCAATCCTTGTGAAAGGGGAAAGAGTTGAATAGAGGATGCTGAGAACAAACAAGTTATAATTTAGTACTTTTCTCTTTTAAAGGATCTAGTGTACTAGTAGTAGCACTTGACTTAAAACCCCTCCATTTACTGCTTGCCCTTGCTACATGGAACAGCATTCCTGGGCCTTCAAATATCAGATTCCAAGAATAACAACATATAGGTACTGGGGAAATATTTCTCTACATTTGTTGCCCATTTCCTTAGTGTCTTAAAAACATGAATGCATTCAAGTAACATGAAGGTTTGCATGTTAAGTTGCTGTCTGAGTTGAAGGATGTTGTTTCCCAGTGTGGAGAGAATATGAGCAATGGAAGTGCTTAGGGAAGAGAAATGATAAATTAATAAGTTTGTGGAATCATCTTCTCAGATGAATGCAATATTTTCTTGTCCCAGGGGTACAGAGTATCCATTTTCTTTTCTTCTTCTAATCCTTTGTTTCAGAGGTTCCTATAGCAGTACAATAGTTCCACATGGTGACTACGGAATACTTTGCAATATTAAACAATTCATGTCACTTCCAAATAGGTATATTTCTTCAATTTTATATTTTTTAATAAATACTTTCGATATAAAATATGTTTCAGTTTTGAACATTTGAATATAATTGCTTTGTATTTTTATCCTTCATTACTATTAATAGAATACAAATTATGTCAAAACTTATAGTAATCTAAAAGAAATGACATAAGAAATATTACACAATTAATATATGACATGTATGAACCACATCTGTCTGCATTTATGACTCATCCAATCACCACAGACCCATCAACCAAAATCCCAGAGATGCAAGATGTACAATAATCTGGAATTTCCTATCAAACAAAAAATATTTCATTGATTTCCTGAGTCTTCAATGGGTGTGACAAGGCTAACAAAAAGATTTTAATGAAATCTGTATTAGTAATTTACACGTCCTATGTAAAATATGCTACCTAAAATAAATTATTCCAAGCTTACTAGCTTAATACTACAATAGGTATTTATTATCTCACAGTTTCTGTGGGAAAAAAAAAAAAGAATCCCAGAGATGCAGAACGACAAACAAATCCAACCATCTTTGATGTATTGCCAAATTTAAATCATATAAAGGCACAGCTTTATATATATTTTGAAAATTTTGTTATGTGGATCTACTTGTGAAGGTAGAGGAACAGAACATATTTCGTTTGAAGACTTGTTAACTTGGTCTAGAACTTTTACGTATTTACATATTTAGGCAAATGGAAGGGGAAGCTTCCATTTATACTCTTGGCCCAGTCCATTCAAACGTTAAGGGTGAGCCTGTATCCTTCCCCCTGTGAAAGAGAGTAATATTAATTTTACTAAACCTAAAATAATATTAAAAAGTGTAAAGACATACTTGAAAGAAAAATTATGTAATAGAACATAATGAAGTACAATTGCCCATTCTGATAGCTCTATCTTGTAAGACAGAAATTAAGTCACAGAGCTGAGGCAATCTCCAAAAAGGAGATAAACCCTTAACCACACCCAAAATAATGTAACTGTGAAGGTATGCTGGCTGTCACAGATGAATAACATGTGACTAGTATTTACTTCAAACCTTTGCTAATGGAGCTAGTGCATTTGCAGGTAACTAACTTTCCCTCTGCTTTGGTTCGGCACAGCCAAAGTTAGGTGATCCAGAGTTGTTGCATGATATTCAATTAAATTGCACCTTTACACCAATGACTGGAATTAAAATGAAAATCCATTCTCTCTCTATCTCTTTTTCTCTAGATTATAAACATGGGCTCTTTCATACATCCAAAGATAAATAAGTCACATACACAGTCCCCCTCAACACCTTTGTCTTCCTTACCTACACCCTCCAAATTCAGTCACTGTTTCTTACAACTCTTTGATTCAGGCCCTTCATCACTGCTTCTATAATACTCTCATTATTATTGCCTGGTCTGTTGCAATCATCCCTTATCTTGTCTACTCTCTGCAGTGTCACCTCCCTGAGCTATTCACCATCTACTTCTGCTTTTCTGTTAAATTTACAAAAAAATGAAATTTATTTCTTACATTTTTGGAGGCTGGGAAGTCCGTGGTCCAGGTGGACACATCTGGTGAGGGCCTTGTTCTTAGTGGTGACTCTCCGCATCAATGCAGGGTGTCACATGGCTAGAATGGGCTGAGCAAGAGCCACCTCTGCGTTTTTGAGCAGTGGTTCTTAGACTGGTGGTCCAGGTGGACACATCTGGTGAGGGCCTTGTTCTTAGTGGTGACTCTCCGCATCAATGAAGGTTGTCACAGGGCTAGAATGGGCTGAGCAAGAGCCACCTCTGCGTTTTTGAGCAGTGGTTCTTAGACTATGGTTCCCTATGAACAGCATCACATCACTCAGGAATTGTTAGACATGCAAATTCTTGGGTTCTACCCCAGATCTACTGAGCCAGAAACTCTGGGGGTGGGGCCGAGCCATTCGTGTTTCAACAAGTCCTCCAAGTGATTATCATGCAGGCTAAAACTTGAAAACCAAGATTCTAGAGTCATATTTTTTTTTCTTCCAAATTTTATTTTATTTTGTCAATACACAATGTGGTTGATTACTGTGGCCAATTACCCAAACCTCCCTCAAGTTATATTTGTAAAAGGCAAAACCAGTCATGTCACTTGCCTGCTTAAAACTTCAATAAAGAGTCTCTTCCAGGTAAATGATAAAGTCAAAGCTCTTAGGAAGATGTGTAATGCCCTTTCTGTTCTGATATTTCAGCCTTTCTCTTTCCATTTTCTCCCTCCCACCCAGTGTTTTAGTCATATCAACGTTTTGAAATATTGTGAACGCAACCTGCTTTTTATGCCTTTATGCCTTTTCCTAGGGCACCTCTTCCCACACACAATTTATCCACCTGGAGGAGTTGTATTCATCTTTGCAGATCCAGCTAAAATGTCCTCTTTTGCAGAATGATTTCTGAGGGCTAATTTCAATAATTTACTTACAGCCTGTTCCAGTTCTTCCAGGTCCACCTACATAATTTTCTTGAATTAACATTTTCTTATATCCAGCTCTTAAAAAAGAAAAGAAGTCTGTTTACTGGGAGCAAACAGGTAAAGGAAAAAACAGAGATGGCACTGCTTATCTTGCCTCCCATCCTCCTACCTCTACAACAGTTAAAAATTGTCATCCATCTCTTGGAATAGTTGTAGCTCTTTAAGGGTATTGATGGAGCCTCCCAGATGCTGGCTCAATCGTTTAGCAGTGAGTCCACTCCTACGTCTGCAGGACCCAAGGAAGAGTACAAATGGAGGCCCACATACCACATGTCTAAATTTTTTAAAGTTATAAATAAAACTAAGAAACTTCAATAAAATATGTTCTATCATTGTGGCACCTTAAAAATATAATTTCTTAATGACAAACCAAAAGTACATGTAAAGCAGTGGTTTTTCAGCAGATGACTGAAAGCTGGAAAATACCAAAGACTATATTTAATATTCAATAGTATATCTGTGTGTTCTGTTGAGGACATGGCAATGTTTATTCGAGTAATAAAATAAAACAGACATAATTCATAAACTCATACATATTCCATGAAATTTATATTTCTTGCCTTTATGTTATCAAAATTATGCTATTATGATCAAGATTTTTGAATAATTTATTGACAGTGATGATCCAAAAGATTTAATGAGATTTTATTCAAATAGTAGAAAATACAAATATATTTTATAAAAATTAAATGTAAAATCTCAAAAATAAAATTATTTTTGTTTTCAAAATTCTTCTTAAATATTTTAAATTACATATAAGTTAAAAAGCAAAATGCATGTAATGTATCAAATTTTAATTTAAGAATATTTTATTAAAGCTGAATTTTTTTCATTTAGTTTAGTCTCATTTACCCTTGAGTATCCATTTGCTTGCCAATAAAAATAATTGATAGCACACTTCATGCATGCTTCCTCTAGTCCTACATAAACACGAATTTATGAGTAATAAAAATTGCTTAATAATCTAAAATATATCTCAGTCATCATGTGCAAATACTATGCTAATTTGTATGAACTTTCAAAGCCACCAATAAAACATAAACAGCAGCAAGAAAATTAATGCTCAGCTCTACTCAGGAAAACAATCCTTGGTTATGCAATGATTTGGTGCATTCATCCCAGGAGGAAGAATTTGAAAGAATTTCTTTTCTCTTACACTGTTCAAATACCAACCCACCCTGCCCTCCCACTGCAAAGCAAAATGTCCATCTTTGATATTGACAGCAGCTCACACTGCCCACTTTCATGGCATTTGAGCTTTGTTGTCTTTTGCTTCTAAGATGTAGGAAGACACGTGGAGAAACATTTTCCCAGAGCCAAAATAATGTTAATCACAAGATCAAGGTTACAGATTGCACTGAGCCACTTCCAAAGGCCAGATACCAAGTGGCAGAATCATTTATATTTGTGTGTTTGTGACATGTGGGACCCTCTAATGCATGGGACCTAGGACAGAGACCCCTTTTCCTTGGGCCTAAGTGAGGTACTATTTCTCATCCTAGCCAGAACCACGGAGTAGGGTTAAGTTTTAAGGTGTTATTCTAAGGAAATACCCCAATATATCTAGAAGTTTTAATTTTCATATGTTTGCAGTGCCTTATCCAACTTTGGTCCATCAGAACAAAATATTTTTATTTTCTATTCACCGCATCACCCTTCATTCCCTCATCCTCCTACCCCTGTATCAAGACTGTTATGTCAAAAGAGGGAGTCTCATTTTTTGATTTAGCTTTCTTCTAAGATAGAGGTGGAGAAAAAAGACCTAGTTATATTCCAAATGATTTATATTTAATGTTTTGTTTAATATATTTATTAAAATATGTTTATGTTTGGGCCGGCCCGGTGGCGCACTGCTATAGTGCGCCACTTGGGAAGTGCGGTGGCGCTCCCGCCAAGGGTTCGGATCCCACATACAGACCGGTTCCCGCTCACTGGCTGAGTGAGGCGCGGGAGCAACGCCGAGGGTTGCAATCCCGTTGCTGGTCCCGGTCCGGTACGGGGGCGACACTGAGGGTTGCGATCCATTGCCGGACACGGAAAAAGACAAAAAGGAAAAAAAAAATATGTTTATGTTTAGCAATAAAGTGGCATATTTTCTGGTTGAGTTCCTTGGTATAGTTGTCATTTAATTCATTACATTTGAGCCAAAACATTCTCATTGAGCATTATCATTATATGACTTTGGTTTCTCTCTGGTCATATAGGTAAAGGGCACGAGAAAGGGAAAATAGAAATGTGTAGGGGAATGTTTCCACACATGGGCTGTGTGATGGTTAATTTTATGTATCAACTTGGCTAGTCTATGATGCCTAGTTGTTTGATCAAACACTGGTCTAGGTATTGCTGTGAGGGTATTTTATGGATGTTAACATTTTTAATCAGATGACTTCAATAATGGAGATTACTCTTGATAATGTGGGTGGACCTTATCCAATAAGTTGAAGGCCTTACCTTAAGAGGAAAACACAGGTTTCCCAGAAAAGGAATTCTACATCAAGAATAACATAGAAATCCTGCTTGCGTCTCCAGCCTGCCAGCCTGCCCTACAAATTAAAGATTCAAGGCTGCAACACCAACTTTTGCATGACTTTCTATCCAACCTGCCCTGTAGATTTCAGACTTGCCAGTCCCCACAATCACATAAGCCTATTCCTTTTGGAGGACCTTAACTGATACAGACAGATATTTCCATCATTTTCTTTAACCCCAATCCCCAAAGTTAGATAATCACCAAGAAAATGTACACGGTTACTTCAAAAAGGTCATGGAAATATAGAATTAAAAGATAGCACAAATCTTTCCATGACCTTTTGAAGTACCCCTATAAACATAAATATGTACTATATACCTTCTCTCTTTGCCTTCCTGTAGTATATTGTACAAACTACTGTATGTATCAACTTGGCTAGTCTATGATGCCTAGTTGTTTGATCAAACACTGGTCTAGGTATTGCTGTGAGGGTATTTTATGGATGTTAACATTTTTAATCAGATGACTTCAATAATGGAGATTACTCTTGATAATGTGGGTGGACCTTATCCAATAAGTTGAAGGCCTTAATAAATGCTCAACAAATGCCTGCCAAATGTTAAAGGAGCAAACTTAACACATTACCTAGATCCGCTGGCATGTGGAGGGGACAGGAATAAGCACTGGTGGAAGAACAAGGAGAAAGAAACTATGAGGGGGAAAGAAGCAGTCTCCCTGAAGTGAAGAATCCCCATGTGATGGGACACATCCAGCTTTCGCCAGCTCCCAGCACAGTCTTAACCACCTCTCTCACAGCGACATTGATAGCTCTAGCTAAGGAACTTGTTACCTGCAAGCAATTAACTTTAATAAGCCAGCAGGTGATTTCCTTAAAAGAATGCTGACTAGGCAATTTGCTGACAGCAGCTCTAGATTCTCTGGCTACTCAGCCATGGCTTCTATCTCTGCCCTTAGGAACCCAGCTTGTGGTTGTAAGTAATAAATGAAAAGGTACCCAAAGTGTGATTCTTTTAACAATGAAACATGTAATCAGCATTATGGCATGATCGTATATTACAAATAGAACCAAAAAATCTTTTCACGTTATGAAGAAAAGCAAAAGCCAACAAGTGGTAACAGCTCACATTGGCACAACACTTTATAGTTTCCATAATGTTTGCTTAATGAAGGGATTTGAAAATGCTTTCCCTGTATTAACCTTTTTTGTTTGCTGTACCCATCAACCCATTATTTAAGGCAAAATCCTGTGATTCTAATCTCTTTCCCCCATGTCAATAATTTCTAAATGTTGCAATTGCATTATTGTTACTTGTTTTTCATGCAAAGGCAGCCTAAAGGGTCTCCTTGTTGTTAGTCTCAGACATCACCACTTGCTCTTTCCAAAATGGAAATATTATTTCTTTTACATGTACAAATTTTTCAACAGTTCTCCAATGCTATCATATACAGTGGGCTCAAACATTAGAGTTACATTTTAAGAAAAAAAGGCAAAAATCACATCTTACTCAAAATTAATGTTGGATGTTTCTTAAATTGTCCATCAAATACAGTATATTCCCTATTATTATGAAACCCTGTGTAGTAATACATGTGTTTTTTATATAGCAATTTATAGTCTATAATAAAGAGAATGTAAGCTTCATGAGGCCAGAGATTTATATTTGTTTTGTTCGCTGATGTATCCCAAAAGCCTAAAATAGTTTGTCAAAGCAAGGAGTCAATGAATATTTGTCAAATGAAAGGAAAAATTATTTTAAATAACACTATTTTAATTATTTTTTGCAACACAAATATCACCAAAGTAATACAAATTAAGTCTTTCTGACCCTAAGTTGCCATCTGATTATGCCTGTTCTACTCTTTAGGAGCAAAAGATATACTCAAATTATTTGAACAAATCAATGAGGAAATAATTTTAGTATCAAAGTCAGACTGCAGTAAGTACTCTTTGGTCTATTATTCAGGCCACTCACTGGCAGCTTCAGCACATGGGGCATCCAGAACACAACCTTAGGAAAACTGCCATGATCAGAAATATTGCAGAGGCCAGGTGTAGAGAAAATATAGGAAAATTGTCAGGGCTCCCTCAGATATTCAGAATCTTGTCAAGAATTTGATATAAATATGCACATGTACCCAGGTGTTTCTTGGTTATTGTCTAATTGTGCATGTGCACCCAGGTGTCCTGGGTTATCAGACTTAAGTATGAAGGATGAGTGGCTCTGATCCACAGTGCCCCATGCCCTTGGGATGACCCCCAGGGGGTGGCACAGGGAGGCCACCACTGCCACTGCTGCTGCTGCTGCCCCAGAAGCTGAGAACTGAGCTTGTGTTGTCTGCCAATGGCTCCCAGGATCTTTCCCAATTACCCAGTGTGGACCTGCATGTGAGGGGTCTGGTAACCCAGCTGGGCATGTAAGGAGTCTGTGACCAAGTCCATAAAATGGGTTTGAAGGGTCTTTGTGCCCTAACTCTAACAATTCAAATGGAAAACTTAGTGTAATTAAAATAATGAAACATTTTGGGTTTAGTTATGAATTGCCTTAACCCTTAGCCATACAATTGGCTGCGTCAGCAGGATGCCAACAGTTGCCCTAGCCAGACAATTAGCATAACCCTACACCAGGGTAACCAGAACACGATAATCTTGTAGGATACCCATGGCAGCCTTATGATTTGTGGGCAAAAGACCATTGTGAAGAGGTCAGATGGTCATATTTGAGTTGACTTGTTCCTCTGCAAATGTGTGACCCCCAGGGGTCTCCTGGAGGTGACAGGGCTTTGCTGTGGGGAAAAAGGAGACAAGTTCTTTGGCCTCCATGGTAACTACTGAGTACTACTATAATTTGATATTCATCCTTAGATGCCGGCATTTCAACACACATCTAAGGCTCCTGTGCATTCTAGCTTTAGAAACCTTTTTCATAAGGACAGCCAAAAGAGCAGGTGAGGAGGGAAGGAAAGTTTCCTGGTGGTCAAGCAGTTGCTAACATACGTACATGAATGCATACGTACAAATAAAAGCTCAGTGAAGAACACCCTTTCCCAAGTACTCCAGGTCATCTCTTACACCCCCTCCACCCCCCTTCCTCCTGCCAATCATCCACTATATTTGGCTCCCAAGCCTACTTTATAAACAGTTGGAGAGTAAAGCAAAACTTCAGCTTTAGAAAAACAAGGACACACGTCATTCTTTCACCTGTAGCAAGATGATAGTGCTGTTGCTGTACAGGCTGGGCTGGTCCTGGGCAAAACTGTACACGTATTATGTTGTCTTCTCCAGAATGGGATTCTGAGCATGACCTACCTCTCCCTGAAGTAACTGAGGAAGATGGAAAGCAAAGCAGACCCCCTCCAGGAGCCTCTGAGACCACGGCTTCCCAGTGTGAGGTTGCTGACAAGACCTGTGGTAAATGGTTGCCTACTCCAATCCAATACCTAATAGAACTAAATTAGGGAAGCCTTCTCAGCCTGGGTCCAGACCCACACAGATTTTGATTTAATTGGTTTGAGATAGGGACACAGACCTTTTAAACTGTTCCCAGGTGTATCAAATGTACAAACAAGATAAAGAACCATAGGGTTAGAGAGCCAGCATGAGAGCTGGAGATTTTAGGCATCTGGTCTGCAGACAGAGCCAGACTATAGGCTTTCCTTGTGAAAAGAAATTCAAGTGTGTGGAATGCATTTTCTGGAGGGTGACTTAGGTATGTGGTTTATGGATAAGGCAGTCTGATTTACAGAAACATGATAAACTTCTAGAGCAAAGGTTTTCAAAGTGTACACCCCAGATGGTACGCAAGATGACCCATGAAGATATGGAAGAAAATAATTGAACTTATTTATGTTTCCATTTATTAAAAATCTCCTTTTGTTTATGTTTTAAGACATATATGACTTATTAGTGTAGTAGTGCATATATATGATTTATAAATAAATATATATTAGGGGCATATCCTCAACAATATTTTATTGCTAGGCATGAATAATTAAAAATGTTTGGAAGCTACTGCTCTAAAGAAGGACCATGATTCTTTACTGAAGGCTCTGCTGGGAAGGCAGTGATAACTAGTCAAGCCAGAAAGGAACTAGAAGCTTCCCCCATCCAAGTGCCTGTTAAGAATGGTGAATATCCTGGATTTTAGAAAAGACATAAGCCAGAAAATAGCAAAAGAGCTGCCCTTCTGGGGTATCATGGTGGGACCATGAAAACAGCAGGTAGAGCAGGTACTATTGTTCACAACAATAATACCAAAAGTAATAATTGCTACTGCTTACTGAATCCCCAGAAAGGTTAAACACTGTGCCAGGCACTCTTTGAGCATTACGATAATTAATCCTCATTATGACATACCCATTTTACAGATAAAGAAAAAAAATCCCCAAACATTATGTGTTAAAATGGCCATTCTATCCAAAGCTATCTACAGATTTAAAGTAATCCATATCAAAATACTAGTGACATCGTTCACAGAAATAGAAAAAAAAATACCAGAATTCATATGGAACAAAAAAGGATCCCTAATAGCCAAAGCAATCCTGAGAAAAATGAACAAAGCTGGAGGTATCACACTACCTGACTTCAAAATATACTACAAGCTATAGTAATCAAAACTGCATGGTGCTGGCATAAAAACAGACCATACACCAGTGAAACAGAATAGAGAGCCCAGGAATAAATTTACACACCTACTGCAACTAATCTTTGATAGAGGTGCCAAGAATACACATTGCTGAAGAAATAGTCTCTTCAATAAATGGTACTAAAAAAACTTGATATATGTTTGCAAAAGAATGAGGCTAGACCCCTACCTCTCACCATATATAAAAATCAACTCCAAATGAATTAAAGAGTCAAATGTGAAACTTGAAACTATAAAACTACTAGAAGAAAACATAGAGGAAATGATCTACAACATGGCTAGGCAAGGATTTTTTCAAATAAGACTTCAAAAGCACAAGCAATAAAAGCAAAAATAGAAGAGTGGGATTATATCAAACTATAAAGGTTTTGCACATCAAAGGAAACTTAATAGAGTTAAGAAACAACCTACAGAATGGGAGAAAATATTTGCAAACTATACATTTGACAATACTATCAAAAATATATAAGGAACTTAATTCAACAGAAAAGCATCACTAATCAAAAGAGAAATGCAAATCAAAACAACAGTGAGATACCATCTCACTCTACTTAGAATGTCTATTATCAAAAAAACAAAAGAAAACAAGTATTGGTGAGGATGCAGAGAAAAGGGAACATTTGCACACTGTTAGGGGGAGTGTAAACTAGTATAGCCAATATGGGAAACAATATGGGATTCCTCAAAAAATTAAAAATAGAACTACCATATGATCCAGCAATCCTACTACTTGGTATATACCCCAAAGGAAATAAAATCAGTATGCTGAAGAGACAGCTGCATTCCCATGTTTATCGTAGCACTATTTACAGTAGCCAATATATGGAATCTATCTAAGTGTCTGACAAGGGATGAACGGATAAAAAATATATATGGGATGTATACATAATGGAATACTGTTCAACTATAAAAAAAAGGAAATCCTTTCATTTTCAGCAACAAGAGTAGACCTGGTATTATAGAGGCAGGGTAGAATAGTGGTTACTGAGACTGGGGAGGGGTGGGGGAGAGAAAGCAAAGAGAGGTTGGCCAACAGATACAAAATTACACGTAGACAGGAGGAATAAGTTCTGGTGTTCTATTGCACAGTATAGTGAGTATGGTTAACAGTTAAGTTTTGTATATTATATCATAGCTAGAGAAGAGGCTTTTGAATGTTCTCATCACAAAGAAACGATAAATGCATGAGGTGATGGATACACCAACAACCCTGACCCGATCATTATACAACATACATATGTATCAAAACATCAGACCGAACCCCATAAATATGTACAACTACAATATGTCAATTAAAATAAATAAAGTTTTTAAAAAAAACAAGTGGTGCAACAGGGATACTTTACTCCAAAGTCAGTGTTCTTGATACTATGTCATGATGTCTCAAGAGCAGGGGTCACGAGGAGTACACTCGGTGACCGAGAGCACTTGAGGGCATATGATATGACCAGGTTATATTTATCAGCTATTTTTACTTTAAATTAAAATGCTAAACTGTGGTCAATATCTTTGTAAATAGCGAATTGGTGCTGGCTTCCTAGGCAATTAGAGAGACTAGATTTCCCTCAGTTGTAAGAATAATTTACAAAGTATGAGAAGTGTGACACCCACTAGGAGACCCAGTTCCTCTAGCCAAATGTAATTCTTTCCCTTACAAAGGAAAATCAAGTTTATCAACACCGTCCCACACACACGCACACGCACATTTTTAATACTTGTGCTCTGCACCTGTGTTCACCTTTCCAGTGATGCTCCATGCAAACTTGTGGTTCTAAAGCTGGTATCAACAGTGTACTCCTGAGTGTCCTTCTCTAGGGCTGTCTTCATTTAAACATAGATACAACTGTGAACTTGAAAGGAGTTTCAAGCAACAGTACAGTAATAAGAGTCAGATCTGTCCTGAGGGAATAGTATGACCATTGAATAGACACAGACTCGGCGTCAGCATCCTTGTTCAAGTTTGAGACACATGTGACCCCAGCAAAAGTCCTTCTGTTCAATCACAGTGTGTGACCAGGTAAAGTCTTTTCTGCTCTAACATTCTAGATTCTTAGCCACCCTCTTTGATTTTCATGAACTTTTTCTTTGATCTGCTCCTGTCTGGCAAGAAAGTGTAAAGAAAAGAGGGAACAGAGGAGAGAAAGGAGCTGACCCAGCAGTCCATAATTTTATAACTATTTGGATATAAAATTAGCTGTTAATGCTTCTAATGAAAAAGTTTCATTATGCAGGATGTGATATACATGATACTTGTTTTTAGTGACACATTTTCTGATTTTATCTTTTGACTTTTTTAAATATTCCTGATTTTTATGGCTATTAATTGAGGATACTTTTACCCACATGGCCCATCTTTCAAAATCCTACAATCCTCTACAAATAGAAGCAGTAGTACTGAGGCTAATACTCCAAATTATACCCTGTGCACATGTACATGGCTAGAGGACTTTGCCTTATAGTCACAGGACACAATTGGGAAGGACTAAGGTCGTCAAAAACATTCTAAATGCCACTTCACTGCACAGGACATTCTATAGCCATCTTGCTTACTTGTTCTTGATAAAAGTGAATCCCAGCAGGGTCTATAATGGTGACCCTGATTGTGAATAACGGCACGCATGCAGTGCCCTGCAATGGCTACCAGAAAACAGTGTAAGTTAATAGACTGTGTTATCTCTTAACTGCCCACTGGCAGCAATAGGTTTTGCTCTATATAGTCTGGATTCCCAGTTTCAAGGGTCTTCACTCCAATCAGGCAGAAGTGCCATAATGAGAACAAGCCGAGAAGGGAACGATGCAGGCAATAAGCCAAAAAACGGGTTGTGTTAGAACAGCCTAGTCAGGAAAGCAGAGGAACAAATAATTGAAATTAGAAAAAACTAGATTTTCAGAGATGGAAGCACTCTCATACATCAGACTTGAAAATTTAATTTGAGGGCTTTTCTCCTCCTTGCATCATATTTCCACAGGAAAGCAGAGGAACAAATAATTGAAATTAGAAAAAACTAGATTTTCAGAGATGGAAGCAGTCTCATACATCAGACTTGAAAATTTAATTTGAGGGCTTTTCTCCTCCTTGCATCATATTTCCACCCCCTGGAGTTGTGCTACAGGCCTGAACAGAAGAAATGGAATATAATTAATCGATGTGAATCTGTTTCATTAATGGATTGCTACTCCTCATGTTTCCTCTCATCAAGAATGCTTCTGAAAGTGCTCTTTGGCAATAGTGCTACACACAGTCTGGATAATGCTCCAGGGCAGGAGAAATATTGAAATACTTGTATGAAGAGAGCACATGTTTGCTATTGATTGATAGGAGAAATTTAGTTGGCTCATTAAATGTTCTGCTTACAAATTCTACTCATGTTTTTTTAATCAATTGACACTTGTCCAGTCAAACCGGCTTTCTGACATCAGATAAATACTGGAATGTCATCACAAGATAGGGAGAAGTGAAGTCCCCACTTCTGTTCATGAATGGTCACAAGACCTCTAAAAAACACACGTGGTTGTTCACCTCTGTACCCACAGGGAATATGCCATTAATCTGAACTAATAAAGGGGAACAGCAGGCTAATCATAGCTCATTTATATTTGGCTTTGGAATGTGTTATGTGATTTTTGGCAGAAGATTTACCTTACTAATTATGTCTTACTTAAATTAATAATACAGTTAATTTGCATTCCCTTAGCACAGACCAGTTGACAGTGAGAAGAAATGTGCTAAGTGATAAGGAGAAATCATCTTGGAATTAAGAGCTTCTTTGAATAATTTGTGTGTATATGTGTGTACTGACATTGTACATACATTTAGGATAAAAATCCTCGACATACTGAGGAAACAGGAGTTAAAATTAAGTGTGAAAACTCTGTCACCTCTTGGGCTAAGTCACATCATCACTGTTTCTACAGTTTCTCTTACTCCTTTGCAACTAAAAATTAGGAAGTTAAACCTTTAATCAACAAATATGTGTGCAGGGCACCTACTATAAGCTGAGCACTGTACTCAGTTTTGTGCAGGGGTCTCAAGAAATATAGGCTATTTTAAGCCTTAAAACCTAAATATCTGGAGGGAGATATGAAGAGACTTATTCCTGATATGCTGTAGTTGATCTTTGCATTGTTTCTACAGATGTCACAGATCTGGATTGCTGTTGTGGGGAAACAAAATGAATGGGTTTACCTTTGAACAGAGGCAAGCAAGTTGAGATGGGGTATCTAATAATTATATGGTAAAAGAAGCCCATAAGCACAGTAGACCCATGTGTCTTTGCTAAAATGGTATAAAGTGGAGCTTTTATGTCTTCCTCCAACTTAGAATCAAGAGTAAGTAATGTCCACTAGCAGTTCTACACTGGCATAATCACATCGCTCAGTTACTCCACTTTCAATACCTTCTCAGACGAACCCAGAGCATTGCTCACCTTGGCAGCTATGAAGATTCTAACATCTTTGAACTGAATAAAGTACCTAATAATATAATGTTGACCTATCGGCTTTTGGATGCATGGAAATGATCATTCAAAATTGGATGTAGAAGGCAAATTTCATTTATTTCACAATTCACAGGCTTGTTTGAGAGATTATAATACAATGTTTTTCACCTCTCTTACTTTTAGCATAAGCATTGCATAAGACCCTTGGAAGTTTAACTACCACTAGAGATATCACCAAGTCTTTTCTATAATCTATTTCTGATTAGTTAGTCCTTTGGGCCAACAGACGGTATACTTATTAATACCATTATCACTTGTGGAAAAACAAACAAACAAACCAAAAAACCAGACATGGCTAGATTCATCTCCTCCAAGCTTCTTTCTTTATGGACTTAGACAAATTAATCTCAATGAGTAAAATATATACACACTAATATTCATATTATAATGTAGTCATAAGAACTAGAAAGAATATGTGTTAAATGCTTTAGCAAACTGCTTTGTTATTTTGGGAATACTCCTCTTCTATAAGTGAAGACTTACTTTGATTTTTATTAATTGCAATGACATAGAAATTTCAGGACAAAATATCAGAGTGGTTAAAGGATTTCACAGGTTCTTTTCACAGGATAAAGCAGGAAATTAGAAAGAAAAAATATGATATAATTTAATATCTCAAGCCCATATCTCAATAACTTATTAATTCATAAAATTTATATGGCAATTTTATGCTCAATAGAAATTAATACTATGACATGGCTTTGGAAAACTAATTCAATAGGGCTAAATAAAGTGCCTATGCAATTGACATGATAGATCATAGGCCAATCCAAGAACACTACAGTCTATTTCGAGCAACAATTGGAGGGGTAAAACCAAAATATAAATGAAAAGCATTTAGAGAAGCATGGCTCTCATAATGCAAGAGCTAAAAGTAACCACTGAAGAGACTTTAAAATTTATTGTGGAGAAGAGGGAATATATGGAGTACATGAGGGCTGACTTCAAACATATCAAGGGTTGTGCTTTGGGTCAAATGTGTCTCCCAAAAGTTCATATATTAGAAACTTGATCTCCATTGTATCAGTGTTAAGAGGGTGGGAAATCTAGTTATGGTATTGAAAGGTGGGGCCTTTTCTTCTTATTTGAGAGGTGATTGGATCCTGAGGACTGTGCCCTGAGGAATGGATTGATCCATTACTCTGCCATGGAGTAATGGATGTGGTTCTGACAGCTTTATCAGGAGGGCAAGTGGGTAGTTTCTCTCCTTCTTTCTCATGCCATTCTCTTGCCATGTGATATGCTCCACTGACACCCAGAAGAATGCCCTCACCAGATGCACCACCTGGACCATGGACTTCCCAACCTCTGAAACTGTAGGAAGTAAATTTCATTTCTTCATACATTACTCAGTTTCAGGTATTCTGTTATAGTAAACAGAAATGGTCTGATATGGTTGCCACAGGAAAGAATGCTAAACAGTAAAGTAATGCCTGCTGTGTAGACAGATTTTTTTAGGATTTCATATCAATGGAGAAGATTCATCTTATTGGAAAAAGCATAAACATGAGACCCAATAAATCCAGTAGAAAATTTTACCTCCCATCAAGCAGCGCTGTGACACTGGCTATAAAACCTCTTTGTGCTTGTTTTTGTAAACTGTAAACCATGTTAACAAAAAGGTTCATGTCTTTGTGCTTATTTTACTAAACCATAAACCATGTTATCAATAAGGCTTGTATAAGGATTAAGTGAGACAACATTTATAAAGGCAGTAGCATAGTGCTTTGAATTTAATAGATTCTCCAAAAAAATCTCTTTCTAACAGTCATACATCAAAGATGTTCAAAGATGGAATTGAGCTATGAGAGTGTTTTGAGAGATAGTGATTTTTCTGTTCTAGAAACTGTTTATGCAAAGGCCAAGTGACCAACTGGAAGAATAAAAAAAAAAGGAGACTTAAGCTTCAGAACCGAGATTATTTTCAGGATTCCTTCCAATTCTAAATTTTAAGATCTTGTGATTCTAAACATTATATATATATATAAAGCTTTTCTTGAAGAAAATATCAAGAATAGCAACAGATATATTTACAAGAATAAGCACAAATTGACCAATATTTGAAAAATTATTCTATCTCCCTGTTAACTCACAGTCCATTTTACACTGGTCAAGGGGAAAAACAAATGACATTGGTACACCTCAATGAAGACCATGCTTCATTCAATAAGCACATTTTTCTTTGCTAGATATATAATAGATCGGTTCTACATTTTCAGAGGACACTGCAATAATGATCAATTAGCCAGTTGTCCCATTCCTTGATATTTATATTAAGGAAATATTTCTTTTTGAGAAATGATTCTTTCAAAAAGTCAACTGTTAGGAAAATTCTTATATAGAAAGAATACATTGCTAAAAATAGAAAGAAGTTTGATAAATTAAGGAATGGAATATTGAATTTAGCAGTATCTTTAACTGATACCATGCATCTATCCACTGTATGTCTATGGAGAAAGAAGAGAAAATGTTGTAAAAGCAGTAGCCCAGACTTCTAGAAACATCAAGTGGTAGATAATATTTTTTTATAAAATTTAGCTAAATTCCGGTGTGAGGACTGATATATAAATGGAAAGCTTTTAATTCAAATGTGATACAGGAGATGTTTCTGGATTTATTCGGGGTATGAAAAAAATCATGTACTTTTTATTTAAAACTTTGTTATATTTGTGTGACAAATTTAGAAACTGAAGAGTAGTAGGGCCCTTATATCATATCCCTCACTAAATAAAATAATGTTATTTGTTTATGAAATAACATTACATGAGAATGTAGAAGACAATATCACGCATACAGAGTATATATTACATACAGGTACATACGTAATATATGAGTATATATAATATATATATGTAAATATTACATTTACAGAGCTATTAGCTGTCCATAAAATCCAATTTTTCCTTCTTCGCTAGTAACATATCTATAGCTTCACAAGTGGTTGCCAGCAACACATTTCCCATCTCTTTTGCAGTAGTTGGAAGAAGTCATGTGACTAATTCAATAGAAGGTAAGAAGTGATGTGTGACACTGATAGCCTGAGACCAGCCCTGTCTTTTCCACACAGTGGAGAAGGCAGAGACACTGTTAGACTGAGAGCCTTTGCCACCATACAGAACAGAGGCTCCACTAACCTCATTCACAATTGTTAGCTGAAGAACACTAAAGAATACGTTCCCGAGCTCTGAGCTTTCCTATCTAGCTAGGATTCAGATGACCTCAAATGTAACAGTTTTCAGGTAAATAAGAAACAGTCTTCCCTTCAAAATAATTTGTAAAGCTCAGAAAATTAGATCTTATGCTCAAACTAATAATAACAAAAACTCTGCTACCAGCTTAAATTTAAATAAAGTTCATAACAGCTGCTCATAACATCTGAAATTTAACTCCAGGGGAAATAGTTGATTTTAATTTGCACACATTTTTCTATTTCTTTGCTATGCCAGTAGGAGGCTTGGAGAGGTTGTCCATGCAAAATATCTCACAGATTTGAGTCAGCTAGACTGAGCGTTTATTCATCCACTCAACAAAAACACTGAGCAGCCTACTGTGAGTCTGAATTGGGCAGGTACACAGAGAAAAAGGTAAATCCTGCTCTTTAAATTGTAATTAAGACAGTTTAACCAAAGGAGGAGCAATTTCTTAACTTAGAACTGCAGAACATTCTCCTTGTACAAGGCATCCATTTGTCTTTATACCCTGAACAAAGTCATATCTTTTTTTAAATACTCTTGTAATTAAGACAGTTTAACCAAAGGAGGAGCAATTTCTTAACTTAGAACTGCAGAACATTTTCCTTGTACAAGGCATCCATTTGTCTTTATACCCTGAACAAAGTCATATCTTTTTTTAACTACTCTTTTTTTATTATGTTTAAATAAGACATTGTTTAAAGAAAATTTGGAAATAAAAAAAGAAGGAAAATGAGTGTCTTCTTTCTTCCCCCAAATACTGCTAATGTTTTTCTTTATTTCTTTTCAGATCTTATATCTTTTCTTTCTTTCTTTCTTTAAAAAGTTTTAATTATACTGTTTTTAAATTTGTTTGCTGTTATCAAAAACTTTTCATAAAAGAAATGAGTGTCTTCTTTCTTCCCCCAAATACTGCTAATGTTTTTCTTTATTTCTTTTCAGATTTTATATCTTTTCTTTCTTTCTTTCTTTAAAAAGTTTTAATTATACTGTTTTTAAATTTGTTTGCTGTTATCAAAAACTTTTCATAAAAATTAAATGGCAGCATATTTCAAAATATATAATATGCCATGATTTTTCTCACTGTTTTCCTCTTGTAGATTATCATTAAGATGACCATCTTTGTGAATAACGCTTTCCTAAGAATAGAAGTATTGAGTCAAAGAATAAACATACATTTTTTTAGTTGCTTCTTTCATATTGTCAAAGTGCCTTCCCCAAGGGTTAAAATAAATTATATTCCATCTAACAAGATAAGCAAATAAATGCCTACTTAACCTCACTCTGTTATATACATAATGTATTGCTTACTACATTTGTATTGTGGCCTTACAAGTTTTAACTTTTTGAATAAATTTGAGATGCTCTTACAGCCTACAGCACAATAGTTTAAAATTTTTTCCATAAACAGTTGAAAATAACATTTATTTGACTTTCAGAAACATTTTAAATTTAGATATTTCTAAAACATTCTGAAAATTTGGATTTAATTGAGGAAATAAATCTATTTGCCTTTATTACTATGACTGAGAAGTTTTGGGTTTTCTCTGCATTGTTTGCTATCATTTTCTTCAGTGATATAAAAACAAAAGTTTTATATTCTCCTAAATTTTTAAACACATCCCTAAATCATTTTCTCTCATTAACTAATTTAAGAAAAATACAAAAAACACTGGCCTGCCCATGCATGATCTCTTTCTCCAATCAGAGTAAAATGAAGAAAATAGAATGATTTTTCATTTCTAGGTAATTTTAATTCCAAATACTTGATAATATATTCTGGGATTATAGAGGTTAATTATGACTATTTAATGACCAAAATAATCAGGATATTTTCAAAAACACAATATATTCAGTGGTTAGCTTCGCAAAAAGTTCTTTTTTTTTTTTTTTCCTTTTGGTCTTTTTTTGTGTCCGGCAACAGATCACAACCCTCAGTGTCGCGCCCGTACCTCGCTCAGCCAGTGAGCGGGAACCGGTCTGTATGTGGGATCCGAACCCTCGGCGGGAGCGCCGCCGCACTCCCAAGCGGTGCACTGTAGCAGTGCGCCACCAGGCCGGCCCAAAAAGTTCTTGTTGTCTTATCAATTTCTCTAAGGCACTGACTAAATTTTGTGGTTTGCTGATTCAGTTTCTACCACCTCCAATGAATACTTTTATCATTTTCATATATTTGTATTTTTCTACTTTTCTCCCTTATCCCAAATTCCTTATGCTCACAACCCGTATGTCTACAAATGACCACTTTATATCATCTTTCATCTCTTCTCCAATGAATTCATGTTTTCAGGTTCTTTATTGTGTATGTAAAGGATATATATTCTAGAAAAAAATTGTTCCCAAAATAATTATTTCTGTTTGCAATCTTAAGACATCAAATCCTTCTTATGTATTAACTCTTTCTATAGACCTTAATTTGGTTTTCATCAATTTGAATGAGGGGATCTCTACCCAACTAGTCCGACATGTTTCATGCAAATGTGTATATGTTCTTTTTAATTTCCATCACTATTTATCTGGGTAGGTTCAGATAGTTTCTTTCCAGTCTTGTCAGTGAAACCCACCTTAACTGAGGTTGTATCTTCTCTTGCTTCTCTATTCCTTTAAGTAAAATATATTGATTTATTTCTGGACTAATATAAACAGGCTGAATTTTTTTTCTTTTTTCCCCCACAGCAGTGGTATTTTATTGTTTTACTTACAATTTACTTTATCTAATGTATAGTGTATTTTTACCAATCCTTTTTACCTCTGGCCATGTTATATCATGGAAGTTACAAGAAAGATACTGATTATGATGGGGATGTGGAGAAGAAGAGGAAGCTATTTCAGTCATCTTAGTCACCCTTAGGCCTGGGATTACCACCAGATTCTCTGAATAGACACAGAGATTAAAAATCTCTGAACAAAGGATCCATAGGGGGGATGGGTGGAAGATATCTCCTAGCCCCTTCAATCACTTGTCAATTCATTCCATCTCTA
>NW_007727216.1:420745-422772 GCF_000696425.1 Galeopterus variegatus
CTTGCCATATGCTTATAAAAGCAGGTGCTTGTGTGAAAATAAACAGAACTGCTTGACAGAACCCCTGCCGCGTCTGAGTGTCTCTCTGTGGGGCTGAATAGGCGGGCAGCATCCTCACCTTCTTCCCAGGCTCTCCTGGCCACTAGGGTGGCAAGAATAATCCTACCAGTTCCCTCTCTTGCTCATCCCGTGGCGGGGGGATAAAAGGGGCTACTGGGAGGTTTGGGGCCTGCTGCCCCTGAGCCCCTGCAAAGGAGGAAGCAAATTTACAAGACAGAGAGAGCAGAAGGGGCCAGACTAATTTCATAACTCACTTCTGCAATAAGTAACCCACTCCTGTGACAACAACATTGATCCATTTATGAGGGCTACGTCCTCATGACCCAATCACCTCTTATTAGGCCCCACCTCCCAACACTGTTGCACTGGGGATTAAATTTCCAACACACAAACTTTCGAGGGTCACAGTCAAACCACAGCACAGAGTATCGGATTTAATATGACTGAGGTGAGCCTGATAATTTGCATTTCTAACAAGTCCTTGGTGATGCTGCTGCTGCTGCTCTGTACACTACACTTGAGAATCACTAGTTTAGGGATTCTTCCAAGGAAGTGGCCCATCACAGGTTGAAATATTTTTTTTTCAACTTTGCATCAGTATGTATTTTCCATTGGCAAGTAAGGAAAGGTGAATTAAGCATTCACAGCTAGCAATTTACTTAAAATATACTATATGTATATATCTTATTTATTTTATTTAAAAATTTACTGTTAAATTTATTTTTGTAAATTATCCTATATATATAGTTACAGTTATATAGTTATAGTTATAAAGAGGCTAGTTGAAAATGAAATGCTGCATTTTATTCTTTAACAGAATCATCAAAAGTACATTGCTATGACTATTTAATTTGCGAATGTACTTCTGGGCCAGAATCATCTAGAGGAAATTTATTTTCAAAGGGGGACTAAATAAAAAAATTTCTTACACAAAAATAGAATCAAGCCTGGGTGGTGGGGGGAATATATATGCATATGTATACTCAGATATGTCTAAGAAAGTTGCTAACTAAAACACAAGGAAAAATTCTAATTTCTGGCTATATGCATTAAAACATGAAGAACAAAGCCTTTCTGAGACTGCAATAAGCACGTACAAGACAACATGGGAATTGAGCAGAAAGGCATTTTTTTCCTGACTGACCACATTCTGATCCTTTAGGGATTCATGCCTTGAGAGCAGAATTGTGGGACACTGTGTCTCTATTTCTATTCATTGCTTTGGGTTATTGAAAGAAATGGGGACTATATTAAAAAGAAAATGGTGTTACTGTTTCAGTTCTGTTCATGTCTTGAAAGTTCTGTTTCTCTAAGAGTGGCTAGGTATGGTGAGACTTTGTTCAATCAACAAGTATACTACCATGTACTTTAATAATTAATGAAATTACGCTTGAGGATCTTGTGAGAATAGTTTCTGAGTGACAATGCAAAACCTAACAAATACAGATGTGCCATACTGACACACCATCTGTGAGGCTCAGGGTATATGCTCCCTAGGTTTGGAAGGTCTTATGTTTCAACTCCAAAAAGAGAAGTTTTTATGTGATTACACTGTAATATTCAATTTTATGTGATAAAGAGAACCTTTATGTGATTACACTGTAATATTCAATTTTGTCAAATTATTTTTCTTTTATACATTGAATCATTCCCCTTTTTCCAATTATCTTATGAATTAACAAATTTAAATTTTCCAGCACATGGTAGCTTCACTTACATGAAATAAAATGGGCTCTGTTCATTTCTCTTTTGCTTTCTATAATTTCCTTTTCTTTGTATGAAAAGGACTTTTTTTACAGACATGTTGTTTTTACAAACACAAACAGAAGCTTCTTTTGGAATTGAATTGCCTCTCTTTTTGTCAGTACAAAATTATCACTGTGGGGGTTTCATGAGTTAAAAGACAAGAATGATGAAATTCTACTTGACCTTGTTTTGTTCTTTATTCAATGTTTCCTAGAAAAAGG
>NW_007727216.1:423024-425527 GCF_000696425.1 Galeopterus variegatus
TCATGAGTTAAAAGACAAGAATGATGAAATTCTACTTGACCTTGTTTTGTTCTTTATTCAATGTTTCCTAGAAAAAGGAACTTTGGGGAATATATAGACAAAAACCAATCTTGACCTGAACTTGTAAAAGCTTACAATCTAGATTGTTCTACCGTTCTCAAAGTGCCACCCGTGAGCACCACAGGCATCACCTGTGGGCTTGTTAGAAATGTCAGTTCATCAGACCCAACACTATCTAGCAAAGCAAAATCTTTGTTTAAACAAGCTCTCCAGAAAAATCATTTTAAGAACCCCTTCATGTGATTCTTATACATACTAAGTTTGAAGACCACTTCTATAATAAAAGATAAATTATGATTAAACATTTTTAAAAAGATGTCTTAGCAGATTTAGGAAATGAATGCAAGGCCTCCTGATGTAGATGTGGGAAGGCTGCAGGCACTTGAACTGAAAAGCAAGGAGGGCTTTTTACAAGGTAGTGATGGGGATTGGCTATGTAGATGGAAGGAACCACATAAGCAAATTCCCAAGGCCGGGGAAACACAGATCTGTCACTGTGTAGAAGGCAAGTAAGTCGACGTACAAAGTCTAAAGACTCTGTGAGTACCATGGAAGAAAATGTCTTATACCAGGAAGAGAGAGGGAAGGCCTCATAGAGTAGTTTATATAGGGCTGCATCAAGAAGGGTAATAATTCCCATTTACACTAGTCATGTAAACTGAAGACTGGGAAAACACAAATTCAGACGTTCAAAGTTGAAAGAGGCCTTCAGGGTAATCTAATACAATTCACTATAAAATGCATGAGTTCCCCCTCTACAACATGTTGGATAGTGTTTGCCTGGCCTCTGTTGTGTTATATTGCATATTTATTCAGATTCTCTTATACATAAAGAAGATTTCTAATTATTAAGAAAAAGGGGTCCTATTCTTGTGCTCTCAATTTTTTGTTTGTTTCACATTTTTACCTGCTTATGAATCGGTATCTCATGCTCCAGAACATTTTTAATACATGTTAATCTTGCCTTTTTAATCGTACTGCTTTGTTAGTAGGTTTGTATTGCATACCACTTTCCCTTCCACTAGTTTATTACCATTTACTCATGGATTTAGAATAACAACCTGAAAGACAAAGCTCCAATTCATTTCCATTGATATGAAATGAATAGATATAAAATAAAATTATGGGATACAGAGCCAAGATTATCTAACACACGAGCTAAAAATGCATTTACCTGCACAGTATGATCAGAGGAGCACCAAAAGGCCTGGATGATCAGGGACTGGTTACATTGGTTCCACAAGATGCATGTACTTTACAGGGATAAGCCTACACCATAAAATTTCTTCAGACATCTCAAATGTAAATAGGTATCACTACATCTATTTAAATACAGAATAATTCCAAATTTCTAAAGAGGATAGCTCCCTAGAATTAGGGAATAAGTTAATAAAAAATTTATCCCCTACAAATAAAACTAATAAAGTCATATGGATATGACTTTTTATTTCTATGTAGAAGTTTGCTTATATGTGAATTAATCCCCATTATAAGATTTTGCAAATACTTCTTTGTGGTCAGTCTGAGATAGATACTCTAAAGCCAATTTAGAAAGATACTAGAATGCATTCTTGAGAGAAGACATGACTTTTATATTTCTGCTGCAAGAAAAACTATAGCCAGCTCAATGGAATTGTAAAAGGTCTGGTGTGAGGTGCTTATAGTTATTAATAAGAGAAAATTGTATAGGAAGAATGTATTCAGAGAGAGTAGAAATGAGAACGTTAGAGAGACACTCCAGGAAGTAGAACTGGGCAAAGACTTTATGAATAAGACCCCAAAAGCACAAGCAATAAAAGAAAAAATGAACAAATGGGATTATATCAAACTAAAAAATCTTCTGCGCAGCAAAGTAAACAACCAACAGAGTAGAAAGACAACCTACAGAATGGGAGAAAATATTTGCCAACTATACATTTGACAAGGGATTAACATCCAGAATATACAAGGAACTCAAACAACCTCACAGTGGAAAAAAAAAAACAAAACAAAACAATTAAAAACTAGGCAAGGGAGCTGAACAGACTACATTTTTCAAAGGAAAACATGCAAATGGCAAACAGGTACATGAAAAAAAAAATGTTCAACATTACTAATCATCAGGGAAGTACAAATCAAAACCACATTGAGATATCCTCACAACCCAGTTAGATTGGCAAATATGAAAAAGGGTGAGAATAACAAATGCTGGTGAGGATGTGGAGAAAGGGGAACTCTTCCACACTGTTGGTGGGACTGCAAACTAGCACAGCCATTATGGAAAGCAGTATGGAGGTTTCTCAAACAACTACAGATAGATCTATCAAATGATCCAGCAATCCCACTTCTGGGCATGTATCCAAAGGAATGGAAATCATTATGTTGAAGGGATACCTGCACTCTCATGATCATTGCAGCTCTATTTACAATACCTAAGATTTGGAACCAATCTAAATGTCCATCG
>NW_007727216.1:425588-427627 GCF_000696425.1 Galeopterus variegatus
TAGAAATGAGAACGTTAGAGAGACACTCCAGGAAGTAGAACTGGGCAAAGACTTTATGAATTAGACCCCAAAAGCACAAGCAATAAAGGAAAAAATGAACAAATGGGATTATATCAAACTAAAAAATCTTCTGCGCAGCAAAGGAAACAACCAACAGAGTAGAAAGACAACCTACAGAATGGGAGAAAATATTTGCCAACTATACATCTGACAAGGGATTAACATCCAGAATATACAGGGAACTCAAACAACCTCACAGTGGAAAAAAAAAATTAAAAACTAGGCAAGGGAGCTGAACAGACTACATTTTTCAAAGGAAAACATGCAAATGGCAAACAGGTACATGAAAAAAAAATGTTCAACATTACTAATCATCAGGGAAGTACAAATCAAAACCACATTGAGAGATCCTCACAACCCAGTTAGATTGGCAAATATGAAAAAGGGTGAGAATAACAAATGCTGGTGAGGATGTGGAGAAAGGGGAACTCTTCTACGCTGTTGGTGGGACTGCAAACTAGCACAGCCATTATGGAAAACAGTATGAAGGTTTCTCAAACAACTACAGATAGAACTACCAAATGATCCAGCAATCCCACCTCTGGGCATGTATCCAAAGGAATGGAAATCATTATGTTGAAGGGATACCTGCACTCCCATGATCATTGCAGCTCTATTTACAATACCTAAGATTTGGAACCAATCTAAATGTCCATCGACAGATGACTGGATAAGGAAAATGTGGTATATATACACAATGGAATACCACTCAGCCATAAAAAAAGAATGAAATTCTGACATTCACAGCAACACAAATGAGCTTGGAGAAAATTATGTTAAGTGAAATAAGCCAGACACTGAAAGAGAAATACTACATGTCCTCATCATAACTGGGTGCTAAGAAAGACAGAAAGACAAAAAGTAAGAGAGAGAGAGAGAGAAAGAGAGAGAGAGAGCACACAACACATCGAACTTTCAGAAGGAAAGAGCAAATCTATGGTTACTAGAGGTGGGAAAAGTGGAGGGATGAGGGGTTTAGGGAGAAAATGGGTAGGGGGCACAAAGAATAATTACAATTTTTAATAACGAATTGGCTAATAATATTGATTTGATCATCACATACCATACACAAATAATGATAGCTAACACTGTACTGCCCCCAAATCAGTATAATCAATTATGCTTCAATAAAAAATAAATAATAAAAAAGGAAATTAAAATATCCTCTTTAAAAACAAAAATAGAGATCACTAGAGACAAAGAGGAGGATAAGGGGAAGGAAAAGCAGGAGGAGGGGAGAGAGCGCACTGTCGAAACGCAAGCTGCAGTCTCTAGAAAAGTGACTGCTGTAATGGAGCAAAATCATTCTCTAAGATTTACCATCTTCCAAAATGATCTGAATCTGTGCTGGAAAAGGAAACTTTGGATCACTTATTAGGTTTTACAAATAATCTGGATGTAACAAAAGCTGATATGGTAAATTTGTTAAGGTTTATTTGTTTATTTAACTCTCAGTACAGATTTGTATTTGTTTGAATTGGCCAAAAATATCGCTTCTTCAAATAATTAAGAAGTTGTTTATTATGGAGGACATGGAATCATGTCATTTGCACATGACATCTTTCCTTGGATCAGAGGATTAAGTTTTTTTTAGTGCTAGAAGCGTCTTATAGGTAATCTAGTTTCACATCTTTATCTAATGGAACAGTTAACACTATATCAAGCTCACTCAACTAGTTACTGAGAAAATTGTGCGAGGACAGCATATTTGTCTTGTGACTCGGTACAGTTCCCTTTCCACTGTTCCATACCACGTCTTTCTAGATATTACCTATTGGTCAATGGCTACTCAGAGGTTGGTAAAGAAAAGTTGTTTGTCTTGCCTTTGTGTTATAAACATTTGGCTTTATTTCAGGACACAGTTAATATGTAATTTGTTAATTTTGTTAGTTTAAAATCCAAAATACTGCTTTATAAAACAGGATTGTTACCTAATCCATGCCTCCAAAATAAAATGCTTACCAAATGACATAGAAAAA
>NW_007727216.1:428429-430238 GCF_000696425.1 Galeopterus variegatus
CTCCTTATGCTGTATCATGTTATTTGTTATCATCAAGGGCCATGCCCTTTCAAGTCTGGCACATGCAGAAATATCCACACAGATTCTAAATATTTTAAAACTTGATTAAAAATTCCAAATTATCTCATATTTAATTAGCCAGCATTTGCCCAAAGCTAACCAGTAAACTTGGTAAAAATCCCAACAGAAAATAAGTTCATCTGCTGGCATTAACCCTAGCATTGACAGACACATTGTCAAGATGCACAGAATATCTAAAGGATTGAAGTACCTGCTGACCATCCTTTAAAAGTCTGACCTGCTGGTAAAGGTTGTCCTCCATTAAGTGCATTTATTCAATTATCAATAAACAATTATAGAATGGCTACTATATGTCCCATATGTGGAGGATCCAATCTTATATAATGCTTTTTAAATTATCCTTGGTACTTATAACATAGCTGGAAGGAAAATACACACAATATTATTTCATTATAAGGCAGGAAATAATGAATCATATTTATGGTATTTACAATAGAAGGTTCTGATAGTTGCTCCACTACCAACTAACTGTATGCTTTCGATGTGTTCCTTAATTTTCTTATTTGCGAAATGAAAAATTCAGACTAGAAGGTCTCCTAACCTCTTCCATCTCTCCGGCTGTCCCGTCTAATCAGATGTAATAAAGTTAGTTTTGTTGTTTGAAGCCAACACTAACAAATATTCCTATATAATATTAGAAAAATAGATTTCAAAGCCAAAATCATTAGTCAAGGCAAAGAGGGATATTTTATAAAAGGTATAATAGAAAATAAAAAGATGTGCACTTTGAATCTATTCAGACATGGACACAAATTCTAGCTCTGCCATCTTCTAACTGAGTAACAATGTTGGTAGCTAATTCATCATTCTTAACCTTCCATAACCTTCTATACAATGAGGTGAATAATATCTAAATGAGATAATGCATGTAACATTGTCTGACACACAAAAGCATTTACACAGGATAGATATTAGCATAAACGTTACCTACGTAGTATTTTTTTCCCTTTTCTAAGTCTTCACACATTGGTCATGTAATTTCATCTTCAGAACTGTGCTGTGGGGTAGTATTATTCCCATTCTGCATTTGAGGAAACAGAATCACTAAGAGGGTCACTCCCTGCCATAGGGAATACTGGGAAACAACTTCTATGTCTCTCCACACAAAAATAGAGGTAGAGAGAGACTAAAGTGAGAGTCCCTTGACACCTCAGGAGTGTCAAATTTTGCACAACTATTTTCATCTCCCAGTAGAGTCAATTTGTAAAAGTTTGTACCCACAACTAAAAAGATCTTCCTTTTCCATGTGACTAAAAATAGATACATTTGGGGGTGTGTGACTCTGTATGTGCTAGTCCAGGTATGCACACGGGAAAGACAGGTGCAATGTCATGAAATTGTTATTTGTAATTATTAAGGATTATTAATGGCATACTCTGTACATTTTTGGTCAACAATCTCAAATTTCCCAAGAGAAAAAAATATTCCTTTTATTAAGGTAATAGATATTAAAGGCACAACGGAAATAAAATATCAGTGGACTGTGATTTACTCAAAGGCATAACATCAAAGTCCAGTAACAGAGCCAGGAATAGGACCTAATTCAAAAGTTTTGACTTTATATCATTTGAATATTGCTTACGAGCTTATAAAGTATGTACTATCTTGGTCCTTATTATATTTTATTTTTTCCTGTGTTTTTCTATCTTGGATAGAAAAGGCATTCAGTTGGGGCCGGCCCGTGGCTCACTCGGTAGAGTGTGGTGCTGATAACACCAAGGCCCCGGG
>NW_007727216.1:430420-439696 GCF_000696425.1 Galeopterus variegatus
CAACACCAAGTCAAGGGTTAAGATCCCCTTACCGGTCATCTTTTAAAAAAAAAAGAAAAGGCATTCAGTCTGTTAACAAGATCAAAATAATTCTTCCCATTCTCAGGAAAATTATAAACGGGCTGGAAATTCTTCAGGACTAAATAGTTCATGATAGCTACATTTGTGAATAGAAAGTTGCTAAATTTACATTTATGTAATGATCACACCATGGAAGCCTTGAGCCCTCCATATCTCCTGTAAAACTGCCTGCAGGTCACACTCTCACTGCACAACTGCAGTCCTCTTTTGGTTCAGCAGGTAGCTTTATAGCTGCAAATTTTCTCAACACAGATTGAATTATGGAAAACTGATCTATGTACCATCACTTAGCTACCTGCCAGTCATAATTCAGTTCTAATCTTTATTATTTCCCTGCAGAAATGTCTAAAACTAACCACAAATTCCAGAAATTACATGTGGGTTGGTCATGGAAATGTGGTTTTCATATATTATAAGGTTTAGAAAACAGGACTTCAAAAACGGAGTCTCCTGCACCTATGATGAATAATTACTCCAGTGTAAATTGTCCTGCTACAATTCTTAGGGAGAAAGGACCCCAGAAACAAACATAGAAATAGATAAATCTTGGGTGATCCCTATGCTTTTTCTCATTTATCTTCCTCTTGCTTTTTTAAAAAGGTTTATAACAACCATAAAAATAACAAAATTAGGTATACAATGAGGGGATTTTTTTTTTCATGCCGGCATGAACCCATAGGTTAAATGGGACGCTTATGTTAACAACAGTCCACACCTCTAAACAGAAGAGTTGATGTTGATAGTCCATTTCCTAGAGAAAACTGCTGACTGTGCTTCCTGATATCAGTACTTGCCCAGGAGCTCGTCTACTCATCTCTGGTGTCATAGGTAACGGCATCACCTCACCCCAAACCTAAGCAAGAAAATCTAACTGCAAAGGGGCTTTGGAAACGGGAAAAGTTTGACAACATAAAATGTGTGAATCTGGATATTAAAAGCCTTCAAAACAAAAATGCTGGATTCATCTATGTGTCTCCAAGTTTATAAAGCAATTCCATAGCCATTTTCACTGATTTCAAGATTATGTTTCTTAAAAAAAGATACTACTATTTCTTTGATGTTTCTGCTCTAGCCCTTGCCAATGTTACTAAAAATTGTTGAATTTTTGAAATGAGATAAATCTGCTAATTTGAGTATAAATGTCCCCTTGTGCCTGCTTTCCTAGGTGTATTTTATAGCTGACATGCTGCTAGCTGACAGACGTACTACAGCTCCTTCCTAATTAATATCCTGGAGATTGTGACTATAGTATTTATACAAAAACATTGAAATAATATTAATCAATTGTTGATCAAAGAACGGTAAATAAAAGTGTTCACTAATAAAAGACATTTTTAAATGAGACTTATTATCTTAGCGTTCCTTCAACACTACCAGATTTTAATTTTACCCAGTATTTTTTAAATGAATAAATAAATAATAAAATGATTCATTAATTAAATTTATTTTTAGAGAAGTTTTAGGTTCTCAGAAAAATTGAGAGAAAAGTGCAGAGATTTCTCATACTTCCCCTGCCCCGCTCCCTGACATAACCCCCCACACTGTCAGCATCCTGCACCACAGAGGTACATTTGTGACAACCAATGAACACTGATACTTCATTACCATCCAAAGTCTATACTTTACATAAGGGTTCACTCCTGGTGTCCTGCATACTATGGGCTTTGACAAATATATAATGACATGTATGTAATGACATTGAGTGTCATTCAGAATAGTTTCACTTCTCTAAAAATCTCCTGGGCTCTGTCTATTCCTTTCCATCCCTCTGCTAACCCCTGGAAACAACCAATCTTCTTAACGTGTCCATAGCTTTGCCTTTTCCAGAATGTCATATCAATGGAATCATACAGCATATAGCCTTTTCAGAATGGCTTCTTTCACTTAGTAATATGCATTTAAGTTCCCTCCGTGTCTTTTCATGGCTTGGTAGCTCGGGTTTTTTTTAGCACTGAATAATATTCCATTGTCTGGATGTACCACAGTTCATTTATTCATTCACCTACTGAAAGACATCTTGGTTGCTTCTATGTTTTGGCAACTATGAAAAAAGGTTTTATAAACATTCATTTGTTGGATTTAGTATAAGCGTAAGTTTTCAATGCCTTTGGGTAGATATCAAGAAGTGTGATTGCTGGATCTTATGATAAGAGTATGTTTAGTTTTGCAAGAAACTGTCAAACTGTCTTCCAAAGTGGCTGAATCATTTTGCAGTCCTACCAGCACTGAATGAGAGTTCTTGGTGCTTTACATTCTCACTTGTATTTGGTGTTGCCAGTGTTTTGGATTTTGGCCATTTTAATAGGCATGTAGTTGTATCTCATTGCTATTTTAATTTGCAATTCTCTAATGACATATGTTGTTGAACATTTTTTCATAGGTTTATATGACATCTGTTACCTTCTTTGATTATGTGTCTTTTTAGGTCTTTTGTCCATTTTTTAATTGGGTTTTTCATTTTCTTATTGTTGGGTTTTAAGAGTACTTTATATATTTTGGATAACAGTCTTCTATTAGATGAATCTTTTGCACATATTTTCTCTCAGTTTGTGCCTTGATTTCTCATTCGCTTGATATTGTCTTTTGAAGATTAGAAGTTTTTAATTTTAATTAAGCCCACCAAATCAATTGTTTTTTTTTATGGACCATGTCTTTGGTATTATCTCTAAAAAGTCATTGCCATACCCAAGGTCATCTAGGTTTTCTCTTGTGCGATCTTCTAGGAGTTTCATCATTCCACATTTTACACTTAGGTCTATGATCCATTTTGAGTTAGTTTTTGTGTAGAATAAAGGGCTGTGTCTAGACTCATTTTCTAACATTTGGATGATCAGTTGTTTCATCACTATTTGTTGAAAAGACTACCTTTGCTCCATTGTAATGCCTTTTTTGTTTGTCAGTGATCAGGCAACTATCTTTTTGTGGTTCAAGTTCTGCACTCTCTAATCTATTTACCTATTTTTTTAAATAATGCCACACTGTCTTGATTACTATAGCTTAATGATTGCTCTTTAAGTTGTATAGTATCAGTCCTCCAACTTTGTTCTCCTCTTTTAATGTTGAGTTGGCTATTCTGGGTCTTTTGCCTCTCCGTATAAACTTTAGAATTAATTTCTCAATATACACAAAATAACTTGCTGGAATTTTGATTGGCATTGTATTGAGCCTGCAGAGCAAGTTGAAAAGAACTGACATCTTGACAATATTGAGTTTTCCTATCCATGAATATGGAATATCTCTTTATCAGTTCTTCTATGATATCTTTCATCAGAGGTTTGTAGTTTTCTCATATAGATTATATGAATATTTTGTTAGAGTTATACTTAAGCATTTCATTTTTGAGAATAATGTAAATGCTAATTTTTTTAAATTCCAAATTCCACTCATTTATTGCTAGTATATATGACAGCAATTGAATTTTCTATATTAACCTTATATTCTGCAACCTTGCTATAATCACTTATTAGTTTGAGAAGGAATTTTTTAGTCTATTCTATTTTATTTTTGACATAGACAATCATGTCATCTGCAAACAATGACAATTTTATTTCTTCTTATCAGCTTAGGAATTTTCAGGATAATATTTATTGCAATATTACCAAATTGCCAAGCATTTTGATAAAGGCTTTATCTGCACTACCATGTGAATTCTCACAATGGGTGTGGACAGGTATACCATCCATAGATGTTATTTCTATCTTTCTAATGGAAGCTCAGAGAACCTAACTATGGTGCTCAAGTTTACAGGGTATTGAAGTCAGAATTTGTTTGTTTGAATCTATGTTCTTTTGTACTATATTAGACTATACTGGCTTCTAAGATTCTTACAAATTTTGGTCTTAAAAGCAGCATCAAGTTTATTACTTAAATTAGTTTCTAAATCAGGCTAATTTAATGGGGAATTTTCCTGAAATTCTTTTAAGTGTACCACGCACAAAAAAGAAAATTCCATAAACTAGCAAAATAAATATAAAAGCTTACAATGGATGTATTTAGTACAAGAAATAGGTTGCAATTTTTATTATTTATGGATTTTGGAATTACAAATGATTGGGCACTGAAAACTACAAAACATTGGTGAAAAAAATTAAAGCAAACCTAAGTAATTGGAGATATACTATTTTGATGGATTGGATAACTCAATAATGTAAAGATATCAATTCCTTGTAAACTGACCTAAAGATTCAGTGCAACTCCAATATTAATTTTAGCAATAGTCTTATAGGTATTGATAGACTCATACCAAAATTTATATGCAAAGACCAAGGAAGTAGAGTAAATAAAATAATTTTTAGAAAGAAGAACAAAGTTAGAGGACTGACAACTCCTGATTTCAAGACTTACTAGAAAGCTACAATTTTAAAGACAATCTCATATTGGTAAAAGGGTAGACACATAGATCAATGAAACAGAAGAGAAAGACCATAGGTATACTCACACATATAGCTCAATTGACATTTATCAAAGGTGAAACATAACTCAATTAAAAAAAAAGATGTTTGTTTTAGTCTGCTTATGTTGCTTATAACAAAATACCTGAAAGTGAGTGATTTATAAAGAAAAACAACATTTATTGCTTCCAGTTCTGAGGCTGGGAAGTTCAAAGTCCAGCTGATGGTGGCAACAGTGACCCAGGGGTCTCACATTGCAAGACGGAGGAAGCAGAGATAGCAGCAGAGAGAGCAAGAGAGAAAGACAGACTCTCCTCTTTTAAAGCCCTCAGAACCATGCCCCTAAACACCGTTTTTAATCCATTCACTGCTACACGGTGCTACAATCCAATCACCTCTGCAAGGCTCCACCTTTCAGTTACCATAATAGGATTTCCCATCCTCTTAACAGTCACAGTGGGGGCTAAGTTTCTAATACATACAACTTGGGGGACACAATTCAAGCTTCAGTGAGTTTTGGGGGTATATAATTCAATTTACTACAATGTTTTTTTTTTAAATGAGGCTAAAACAATTAGACATCCACATGTAATAAATAAGTAAATAAACCATAATTCAATTTACTACAATGTTTTTTTTTTTTTTAAATGAGGCTAAAACAATTAGACATCCACATGTAATAAATAAGTAAATAAACTTGACCCCTACCTCACATCCTATGTAAATATTAACTCAAAATGGGACATAAACCTAAGTGTAAAGCCTAAAATTATAATACTTCAAGAAAAACATAGAAAGAAATTCTTGAAACTCTGGGTTGGGCAAAGGATTTCTTATGAAAACACAAAAGTATAATCCATACATAATAATATTGATAAATTTGACCTCATCAAAATTAAAAGTTCTGCCATGGACAGCATACTATCCATGAGTTAGAGAACTTATAAATAACATAAGAATAAGAAAACAAACCCAATTTAAAAACAGGTAAAATATTTGATCAAATACATCAAAAAAGAAGGTATATAGATGTAAAATAAGCATGCAAAAAGATAATTAGAGAATTAGACTTGAAAATGAAATAAAAGGTATACAAATTGGAAAGAAGTACAAATATATTTTCAGATGAAAAAGTCTTATATATAGAAAATCCTAAGCTATAAACACAAACACACATACACACAAAAAAACAACTAGAACTAATAAGCTCAGCCAGGTTGCAGAATACATGATCATTATACAAATAATCAATTGTATTTCAACACACTGCAATTAAAAATCTGAAAACAAAATTAAGAATTCCATCTACAGTATCACTTAAAAGAACAAAATCTTATAATTAAATTTAAAAAGTGCAAACTTATACTCTGAAAACCACAAAACATTGTTGAAAGAAATTAAAGCAGATCTAAATAAGTGAAAAGCTACCCCAGGTTCATGGACCAGAAGACTTAGTATTGTTAAGATGGAAGTACTTTACAAATTTATGTCCAGATTCAGTGCAATTCCTATCAAAATTCCAGATGATCATTGAAAACTTATCGTAAGATTCATGTGGAAATTCAAGGGATCCATAACAGTCAAAACAATCTCAAAAATCAATAAAATTGGAGGACTAACACTTTCTAATTTAAAAACTTACTACAAAGGTACAGAAACCAGGACAGAATGGTACATGGATAAGGGTAGATGGATAAGGGGTATAGATCAATGGGATAGAATTGAATCCAGAAATAAGCCCTCATTTTCATAGTCAATTGATTTAAAGTAATTTAGTTGGAAAAGAATAGTCTTTTCAACAAAGGGTGCTTAGGATAAATGGAGATCCACATGCAAAAGAATTAAGTTTGGATTCTTACCTAACACCATATACAAAAGTAACTCAAAGTGAATTAAAGACCTAAGTGTAAAAGCTAAAACTATAAAATTTGTAGAAGAAAATATAGAAGTAAATCTTCATAACCTCAGATTAGGCAATGATGTCTTAGATATGAAGCCAAACACAAAAGAAAAACGGATAAATTGCACTTCATCAAAATATAAAACCATTGTGCCTTTTCATCAAGAAAGTGAAAAGACAACCTTCAACATGGGAGAAAAAAATTGCAAATCATATATATCCGGTAAGTGACTTACGTCTATAATTGATAAAGAACAATACACGTCAATAATAAAGAAGGCAACCCAACTTTAAAAATGGGCAAAGGATCTAAATAGATATACAAATGAACAATAAGCACATGAAAAGATGTTCAACATCATAAGCCATCAGGGAAATGCTGAGCCAAGCCACACTGAATTCCACTTCATACCCACTAGATGGCTATAATCAAGGGCAAATAATGTGTTGGCAAGGATGTAAAGAGCTGAAACCCTTATCCATGTACTGCTGATGGGAATGTAAAATTGTACAGCCTAGTATCATTAGAAAATAGTCTGGCAGTTCCTCAAACTGTAAAAACATAGAGTTATCACATGACCTAGAAATTCTACTCCAAGGTATATACCCAAGAGAAAGGAAAACATACATCTACACAAAAACTTGTACATAAATGCTCATAAGAATTATTTATAATAGCCAAACAGTGGAAACAATCCAGATGTTCATCAACTTATGAACAGATAAATAAAATGTGGTGTATCTATACAACAGAATTAGCCATAGGAAGGAATGAGGTACTGGTATATGCTCCACGTGGCTGAGACTCGAAAAGATTATGATAAGTGAAAGAAGCCAGTTATAAAGACCACATACTGTATGTTTCCATTTGTATGTAATATCCAGTATAAGAAAATCTATACAGACAGAAAGTAGATTAGTGGTTGCCTAGTTTATTTTTGTTTTTGTTTTTTTTTAAAGATGACCGGTAAGGGGATCTTAACCCTTGACTTGGTGTTGTCGGCATCACACACTCCCAAGTGAGCCATGGGCCGACCCAGTGGTTGCCTAGTTTTGAGGAGATAAAAATGTTTTAAAACTGATTGTGCTGATGGTTGCACAACCCTGTGAAAATAGGAAAAAAACATTGAAATATACACTTAAAATGGGTACATTGTATGATGTATGTATTATATCTCAATAAAGTTGTTATAAAAAAGATGTTCAATATCATTAGTAATTAGGGAAATATAAATTAAAAGCATAATGATAATACTATATACATATTAGAATGGCTGAAAAAAAAATTGACAATACCAAGTACTGGCAAGGATGTTGAGCAACTACAATTCTCTGTTAGTGGGCATGCAAAATAGTCTAGCCACTAGACTATAGGCAGTTTTTCATAAAGTTAAACATACATGTACCATATGACTCAGCCAATCCACTCCTGGGTCTCTATCAAAGAAATAAAAATGTATTTACAAACAGAAATCTATACTCTTAATCCTCAATCTAAAATATGCCAGTACTTCTGTCTCTAAAATTCCCCTCTCTATCTCTCCTTTTACTGATTCAACTTTTAACCCCCAAAATCCTCTTCAGTTCATACCTTAGAAGCCAATTCCTCAAAATTGGAATGTTTTTATCCTAAACTAACTGAATCCCCACAGATGTTCCCATAGGACTCAGTAGTTCATACGTCACATCACTTATCACAACCACACACAATTGCCACTTCTATTTACGTCTTTCAAATTGGTCAGATCCAAGAGGGCAGAGTTTATAGGAGGGTACTTCAAAAGGCTCATGGAAAGATTGGTATTATCTTTCAGTTCTATTTTTCATGTACTTTTTGAAGTACCCTCATATATCCTCTGTGACAGAATTCCCAGCATCCAACACAGCTCCTGCTTTTTAAAAAATATTTATTTCAGGAATAGATGACCTTTTGGCAACATAACATAAACTCTTTAAACATCATGTTGCTCAGAAAGTAAAAACTTAAAGCAAACAGATATTCTCTTTTAACATAATGAGTAATAATTTGACTAAATAAATAATTGGAGTGAAAGAGTGAGAGGGAGACATTAGAGTGAAAGAGAGAGAAAGTGTAGTACTCTGTTACTGGCCGATTCAAAGCACAAAAGTCAAACTCTCAAGGATGTTCTGCTTTTCTTTTGCAACTCCATACTTACTTTCACAAAAATGTCAAACTGGTTTAGAAAACCCATTTCTGCATGTGGCTTATACTTTAGAAAAAGTGATCAGTGGAATGAATGCAGAGTAAATTTGACTTTGTTTTTCAGAGATGAGAGCATTTTTTTTTTTAAAGCACCAAATCTAACACTTCTATCTTTCAGAAAGTGCCAAGCTTAATTAATTTTCCCACAAAAGTGATTTCCCGGGTATACACAGCTACAGCATTAACTAGGTTAATATGCCTATGAATGATCCTTTGGCAAGGTCCCCCTTCCTCTCTCCTGACCCCTACCCTAACATTTCTTACAAACAGCAGAGGGGATAAAGGGAAACAGATGTTCTCCTCTGTGCTCCTGTCTTCAATTTACCTCCTAACTAATTCAAGGTAGATCACTACAGGAAAGAAAACTGGGAGGAGCCCACTTCCCTAAACCAAGTTCCCTTCTTGTATTTTACCAGGTAGCTGCAATATCTGATTGTCACCAACAGGACATCCTCCCAATCTTATCTACATTTCTGACAAAAATCCATCTTGTTGAACCATATCTTTCAAAACTTGACCCTAGAGCAAAAATTGCAAAACTGATGGTCCCTGGCTTTTCCTATTGGCACAAGAGATGGTACTGCATTTTTTCTTTAATTTTGCTTTAAATTGATTTAGTTCTCTACACTTAAAAATCAATAGATTTTTACATTAACATCTATATTTCTGAGTTCTTTTAA
>NW_007727216.1:440411-453059 GCF_000696425.1 Galeopterus variegatus
TCTCTACACTTAAAAATCAATAGATTTTTACATTAACATCTATATTTCTGAGTTCTTTTAAGAAATTGGAATGACTGACAACATTAGGCTTGTGTTCACGCACAGCCATAGCTGCCCGAGGCAGAGTAGAGGCTGACCCCTTTAGGTTGGACAGATGCTCTTCGTTTCATCACAGGCCCACCCTACCAAGCCCTTTCTTTTACTCATTACTCCTTTGTGCTCTACTGTAAGCATTTGAATTTTCCATCCCTACCTTAGGGATGCTCTGCACACAAAGCTGAAAGGGGGATGAGTGACGGGGAGGGGCACCCCTAAACGCATTTTATGTTAGAAAGAATATGCCTAATCAAATGCCCTGCAATTCTTCACTTCTATTAGAAACTCAATAGGCTTTTGTAGACTAACCAAGGAAGCCAAATAGTATACATAGCACTGATTAAAAGGCAAAATGTATTCCAAGTTCCAAACAATCAACTTACAAACGAATACTTGTACTTTCTCATTAGGAAATGATGCCTGATTTCACTTAGGTCTTATATCCTGGGCTAATTACTAAGCACTAGCTAAGCAGTTACCTAAAAGTTAGAAAGGATGACTGCATGCAGAAGGAGTTCACAGGCATAAATGTGTGCTTCCAGCTTTCTGATTCTCTAGTTAGAGAAGGCAGAATGAGAAAAAACGCAATCAACTCTTAGAACTTTTGTAGCTTAATGCATTTAACAACAGATCTCTTTTCCACAAGCATATAGAAAGGTTTTCTACCCCCCTACCTTTAGATACAGAATAAAACATATACAAATTGGGCTCATTTTCTATTTTTAGGTTTATCGTGCTACCTTTATTCCTTTCATCTCTGGCATTAATAGAACCAAGTTGATTCATAGTCTGCCATTTATTAGCTGTGTAACCTTAGGTGAGTTACTTAATTTCTCTCAGCCAGGGTTGCCTTATCAGCAAAATGGTAATAATAGTATTTATCTCAATCATTGTGAGTATTGCTATAATAAGGTAATGAGTATAAAATACTTTTCATGATACTGGTACACGTTTTATTCATTTTCCTTTATTTTCTCCCTTTATTTTCTTTTTATTATATTTTTGAAAAGTTTATTTTTTTTTGTTCTACGAAAGTTGTAAAATAACCCCTCCTCCATGATGTCTGGTCAACTAGCCTCCTCTAACCACCATCAAGTTACCTACATGTATAAAACAAATGAAAGAACTCTTCTCTCTAATTTTTAGAATCTTGAATGCCAGGAATGGAGATTATTTTAATCCTCCATCTTCCATTTATAGACAAAAAAAAACCCTGAATTCCAGAGAGGTTTAGTGATTCACTAAATTCACAGAAGTAGGGGAGTAGAACTCATCTGTTTCAAAACATAAAAGACAAAAATGGAACCAGGTTTCAAACAGTAGAGCTCTGCTGTGGATTGAATGCCCTCCCCAAAACTCATTGCAAACTTAATCTCCATTGTAACAGCACTAAGAAGATGGGAAATCCTATTATGATAACTGAAAGGTGGGGCCTTTAAGAGGAGATTATGAGGACTGTACCCCCATAAATGGATTAATTCATTGATGGTTTAATGAGTGGCCATGGGCATGGATCTAATGTTTTTAAAAGGATGGCAAGTGAGGATGTCAACTCTCCTGCTTAGCCCATTCTCACCATGTGATACCCTGCATTGGTGTAGTCACCACCAAGAAAAGGCCCTCACCAGATGTGACCCTGGACTGTGGACTTCTCAGCCTCTGAACTGTAAGAAATTAATTTTACTTCTTTACAAATGACCCAGTTTCAGGTATTCTGTTACAAGCAATCAAAATGGACTAATACAGGTTCTGTATAGATGAGCTCTATTGAGTACATTGTAGGGACTCACTATATATATATATATTTTTTTATATAAATATATATATATTTTTTTTTTTTAGTTTAGTGGAATAGTGAATTGATTAAAAGGAATAGATCAGCCCCAACTGGAGTGATCAGGCTGGTGATTAAAGCAAAGTTTGGCTTCTAGATCTGGTATTATTCATCAGTAATTTTCAGTAGCATGTTTGTTAATTCCTGGTCAGATACAATCATGAGAAATACTGGGAAGTTTCCAGTTTCAGAGAAGTTTCACACACCAATTAATTGTATGTCAAAACTTTGGGTACATAATTTCAGTGGGGGATTTTTCACATGCCAACGTTTGGACTACTGGTGTTGCTAAAAAACATTTTTATCTGTATTTGAAAGTTGGATACAAGCTTAGAAAGAACTAAAATACATTTGAAAATTACATTATTAAATGAAGTTTTCAAAAGGCAAACTTCATTGTTCTGCAGGGGTATCTGCAGAATCAAGTGATCTCTCTCAAAAGATTTTTGGAAAAAAAGTAAAGAAATGAAAGTGAAGAATGCTAATGTTCACTAAACAACAATGTCCACATCATGTGGCATTTGGTACTTTAATGTGTTATCCCATTGGATCCTACTATTATCTTCATGTTACAGTGAACTGTAACCTGTGCAGGGCAGAAACAAGAGATATTAAGTGGTTTTCTCAAGAACATCTAGCCAGGATTCAAATAAGTCTGTCTCCATATTTCACACTTTATTCAGTAAATCATGATGTTCACCATCTGTTAAGATTTTTTTTATAGGATTAATGGACATTCTACTCTATCTTTTTACTGACTAATTTGATCAACATTTATCGAAGTCTGCATTCAGGCTAGGAAAATGTAAACAAAGGCTCCAGACAGTATTCACAGGGTCCAGCACAGTATATGGCCTACAGCAAGGCACTGAAGACATATTTATTGAATGAATGAGTGAAGATACTCCTGCCCTCAACTTGCTCATCATCTATCTGGAACCGCACTATTCAATACATTGCCACCAGCCATGTGGCTATTGAGCACTTAAAATGTGTCTGGTGTAGATTAAGATAAGCTGTAAGTGTAAAATACATCTCACATTTCTGAGACTTAGCACAAAAAAAGAATGTGAAATATCTCATTAATGGCTTCAATATTGACAACACATTGAAATGCTGCGCTCCCAGCCCCAGCGCCGCAGTCTCCCGAGTGCACCACGGGCTCGGCCCCCAGGTTAGGCTTTTAAAGGTCATGTTCAGCCACATCTTTTTAGTTGCTGAGCAATACATAACCCAGGGAGTGACCAGTCACACAGGTGAGTTCTCTTCTATATAAGCAAAAGCATCCCTAACTTAACTGTAATGTCTCCTCCCCACCAAAAGAGGACAGCTGCCAAGATGCTCACTAAGAACAGTTGTTGGTTTGTGTACAAGTGTAAATATGGGTTTGTTCTTTTTATTTTTTTTTCCTTTTGAGGGAGAGAAGGAGGAAGATTGGGATGGGAGTCTAAAAGCTGTTTTTATTTATAACCGAACATAACCTTATTTGTGAACAGATGATCAATTAAAGCAATGTGTGAAACTTGAATAGCACTCTGTGAAAAAGCAAAGATATTAGTAGAGCTGATAGCAATCAGCACTTCTTGCAAACACCAAGAGTCCCCTCTAAAGCCTTCTCTTTTGGCACTGGGGTTTTGCTAAATCTGGCTCGCCATTTTGCGAGTGGGAACAATCAGCTTTGCAGGTTGTGGGGAAGTATTATAATTAAATGTCCACCCACTTTTTCCATTTTGATGAAAGGCTCCCATGAAACTTGCTAAAATAAGGTACATCAAGAGAGATGAATTTTTGATGAGTAAGTCAAAGCACTGACGAAGCTGGCTTTTCACATAGAGAAACTTCTCTAATTTATAGAAGATTTTCAGACCTCAATCATTAACACTGTCATAATTAATGATAATTAATATGGTAAAACCAATGTGGCAATCTGAAAATTTGACTATTTTAGTTGGTAACAATTGTAGTGTTCAGCATGAAATGACTTGATGAGAACAAATTACAATGTGATTCAAAAATAATAGAATTTTTTAAAAAGTAATTTTAGAGAAAAAATTAGTCATTAAAATAAACAATGTATTTATTGAATGTAATGGTATTCTTCTGAATAATAGTTATATCATATGAAAATGACAAAGCGTATTTCTGAGGTGGCAAAGTACCTTAAAGATGTTATTGAATTGTCATAAACTCTTTCTGAGGGAGATCTGGAACAGGGTACTTTTGATGATTAATGACAATGGAATTTATTAATATCACTCTGAAGAATTATTTCAAAGTACCCATGTGTGATAGAGTAGGGAGGTACTCTGCTTAATAACTGAGGTCAGACATAGATCTCAAATTCAGTTACTGAAATCTCCAAAGTCAACTTTTGAGAGAGAAAGAGAATTGAGTTGGTATTATGAATGTTTTTCTTCATTCATTACAAATTTATTGAGCCCTAGCTTGACTGCTGTTAGAGGAGGCTGAAAGCAATAAAAGATAAAATCTTTACTCTCTGGAATTGTTTTATCATTAAGATAAAATTTATATTTTTATCTTTAAGATAAAATTTATATTTTTAGCTTCCTTTTTAATAGGTATTATTGATGGAGGCCAATAGAGTTAATTGTGCCCTAAGTCACCAACAGGGTGAGATCAAACTACTGGGTAGCATAATTCAATGAGCACATTTGTCATAAACTGCTAATCACTATGTTAAGATGACTTTTAAAATGCTGACCTCTTGACTCCTTATCATTCCCACTGTGGCTCCATGGATCCAAAAGTACAGAATAACCTGGATGCTTAAAGTAGGAAAAGCTTTGCATAATAGTTACTCAGTTCAGCATAACTATAAAATGAGCCACAAAGATCTACATCCTCCAGTCATTGCACACCCTGGGTTTTATAACCACATTTCACTCATGATCTTTTTTTTTTTTTTTTTTTACCAAACTACATGATAAAATAGCAGGAGACATGACTTGTAGTAGATTGAATTATGTCCCCCCAAAACTCTCTGAAGCTTGAATTGTGTCCCCCAAGTTTTATGTATTAGAAACTTAGCTCCCACTGTGACTGTGAAAAGCATAGGAAATCCTATAATGGTAATTGAAAGGTGGAGCCTTGAAGAGGTGATTGGATTGTAGGATCCTGCAGTAGTGAATGGATTCAAAATGGTGGCCAGGGGCGTGGTTCTGAGGGCTTTCAAAGAAGAGAGTCTGTCTTTCTCTCTTTCGGCTCTCTCTCTGCTTCCACCATGTGCATTTTGTGACCCCTGGGTCACTGTTGCCACCACCAGATGGACTTTGGACTTCCCAGACTCGGAAACTGTAAGCAATAAATACTGTTTTCTTTATAAACCACCTAGTCTCAGGTATTTTATTATAAGCAACATAAACAGACTAATATGTGACAATATCAGAGAATGGGCCTTATTTATCAGCCACTGCTCCTCATTACTATTCTTTTCTCCAATTCCCCAAATTCTTTTGGTTTTCTAATTGTCACCCGTAGCATTTCTTAACCTCCCATTTTTTGCCTTGTGTTCAGTTCCACTTTTTACTATCTTTTTGTAAAACTTACAAATTAACCATTATTTAAAGAGTTCCTTTAACAGCGTGGAGTTTTTCTTCAAAGATCTGATAGGGATTCTTTAAAAAATGTACTCTTTTTTTCCATTTAAGTCTTACTTCTACAAGTTCACCGATTTTAGATTTCTCTGACAAACCTAGTTGAGTTATCAAAACCCAGACACGTTGAAAATAGCTTTTTCTTGAAGTCATTTAGAATTGAAGACTTTCTGCCCTGCTATGTCAAATTACCCAGCTTGGGAATAGGACGGGTATATGTGCGTGTTTGTGTAGCGGGGTGTGTGGAGGAGGGAAGGTGGGGATTGGTAAGCAATACAAGGAGAACTCATGATGTCCTCTGAAACTGATACATTTACGTTCACCTATTTCTCAGGACTCTGTCATAGACACTTCTGTCTCAGTGTTTATAGTAAATTAAGGATGATTTTCTCTGTTGCTTAGGTTAGGCAGCTCCTTTCAATAAAATACAGTACTCTTTTTCTTCCTCCTTTTTTTGATACACACACACAAACAGAGAAAAACATTCTAGTGTGCAAAGCACTATACTTAGAAGCCATTTTAATTTTCTCCTGTTTCAATATCTCTTAGGAAACCAGAAATCTCTCAACTGAAAGAAATAGTCACTAGATCATAGAATTTTAGAAACTAGGAGTGACCTTAGACATTATCTTGTCTAAACTTCATTTTACAGATAAAGCAGATGAAGCCCTAAGAAGAGAAATGTAGATTAAAAGTGGCCACAAATACTTTGCTATTCCTTCCACTGACAGGTAGTCTCATCACTTTTCTCCTCTAGTGTCTGGGCAGCATCTGTGATTGTTTTGACCTACAGAATGAAGTGGAAGTGTCACTCTGCCAATTTCTGGGCATAAGCCGTAAGAGAATGGCAGCCTCTACTTCTTGCCTCTTCTTTGATCTTAAGACTTCTCATCTCAGAACTCAGCAAGTATGCTGTGAGAAGCTGAAGCCACATGGAGAGGCCATGTATTGTACTGGTGCTCCAGTTGGCAACCACAGCTGAGCCCCCAGGTGACAGTTAATGTGCACGTTCAAGCATCTTGTATGTCCAGCCTAGGCAAGCCTTGGGTGGGCTCCATCCCCAGCCCTAGCCAATATCTGACAGCAATCACATGAGAAACCCTACACAAGAATTGCTCAACTATGCCCAGTCAACCCATGTTAGTGAGCAATAATAACAAATAGTTGTTGTTTTAAGCCACTAAGTTTGAGAATGGTTTACTACATAGTAAACGATCCTTGGGACTGAAAGTGACTTAGACCAAAGCTTCTAGGTAATACCAGTGTGAGAATCAGATCTCAGATATCACTCTAGATCTGGCATAATCAGAGTTAAGGGAACATAAAGAGTTAAATAAGACTCATTCTTACTCTCCTAGTAGTTCATAATTCCAAAGCTTTGATTCTTTAAATATGCACATGGAATACAGAATTTTCAAAATCCTTAAACATTTAGGACAAATTCTTAGAGCTCTGTCTACATAATAGTAAATCATGATTTGGTAATAAAGTAGTATTTCCAAGTGTTCCTAGAAGGCAAAACCTAAGCAACATGTCATGAAAAAAGAGTTCCTTTGGTAAACTGATTTGGAGAAACTCTGGCTTAAGTTAAAGAGGTCTCTTTACTTCAGGATTTTTCAGGAATGTCAAATCCCCAAGAAGAGCTATTGATAGAACTTTTTTTTCTAACACTGTTTGACCAAGGCATCTTGCTTCATTGAGCACCTTATGAGATTTAAGTTTCACAGAAACATTAAACTGAGAAATAGGAATAGGGATGCAATTTTATCAGCAGAAAACAAATTTTACTTTCAGAGTATTTAACAAAAAAAAAACATTATTTTCATAATTTTGTGTGCTTTCAGCTTAGAGAACACATTTTTAGACAAAACTTTTATGACTGTCAGGGACTATGCTTAGTTAGGTACCTTTGCTCTGTCCTCTAACTTTTAACAATCTCTTGTGGGTATAGTTAATAAGTATTTGAGGAATGAGTACATGCAGAAATAAATAAAACTATTTAAATAATAAATAATTGAATCAATTAATTAAAAATTATAAACCTGAAAATCAGCTCTGACTCTAATTAGGCTGCTTTGGGTTTTGTATCTTTCTTTTCATACAAGGCAGATTGGAATTGTAACACCTGCCCTATCTCATAGAGTTCTTGGGAAGTTCAAAGGAGACTTAAAGTTGGAGGTGGGGCAGTTTTAGAGCTGAAATGATCTTAGTAATCATGTATTCATCCACTCCTTTCATTTTCTAGTTATGGAGACTAGGATCCAGAAAGAGAGTTGGTAGTGCAAACACTAGCTACATTGGAATCCTCCTTCCCAATGAATCCACATTAAGATATTAGGAAGGTCTTCTTTTCTTATTAGCTATTACGTTGAATGCTGTGATTCTAATGCAGATGGGGATCAATTCTCACTCACAGTTTTACAAGCAATTTTGGCCACAAAGAAATATCTCACCACAGTTTACAACTGGTATAGGAAGAAAGTGTGGCAGTCAAAACATGTACTAACCAGCATGGCATGGGCATTGACAATCAGAATGCACACCAGCCATGAACTACTGGTGCAGCTCTGCTGATGAGTTCCAGCTGATTATCAGCTCTGGTATATGGATCTAGTAAATTGCAGCTGTACTTTCCCACCACTGGTTTCTGACCTTGTGAGTACTATCATCTTACTTGTGTTGGAAATTCTTTCATTCAGGTTCTCTCTAATACTATAGCTGTGTTATTGGTGTCCATAATACAATCAATTTCATTATCTTTCCCTTGGGAATCTCCCAGCACTTCATGGCTCCTTCAGATGTGGAGAGCCACCATGCTCTCCAAAACATGAACAATTCCCTTATCTCCAGTTTCCAAGCAGAGGGCTCTATAGTTTTATCATCTCCTTTTGCCCCTATTGGGACCTGGGTCAATCCACCACTCCCACTTAATTATTCATGGATCTCTCTACCTTTGCATATCTACTTCTTTGTTCTATAGTCATGTTACATAGTTGAATATGATTTGAAAGGATGAAGGAGTAATAAAGCCATGAAAAGATGGTAGAGAAAAAATAAAATAGATAGCACGAGACAGAGTATTTGATACTTTTAAGTTAGAATGGGAAAAAAATATATATTTGCAAGGATAAAACGAAATATCCACATTTAGCCAGTTCTTTTGTGTAGATCTGATAAAATATTCATTTTTAAAAATAAAGCACTATTGAACATAGTTTCATAGTACTTTCTAAATACATTATTCCTTTACTGAGCCAACGGGGGATGGTCTATACAGTTCTTTTGTGTAGATCTGATAAAATATTCATTTTTAAAAATAAAGCACTATTGAACATAGTTTCATAGTACTTTCTAAATACATTATTCCTTTACTGAGCCAATGGGGGATGGTTTATACTGTGTGACATATACACCTTTTATTACCTTGGCTCAACTCTCTACATTTGCAATATGTTGTCACAAGATCTTATTTGAGTATAATTCAATTGTAAATGGGAAACAGGAGCCTCATTGTCCTAGATTTAAAGTAGTTACAGTTCTACCACGCTTACTTACCTCTACAAGCCTGCTGGTGTGTTCATGAAATATCGCAGCATATTCTTTTATTTCCTTTTCCCGACCATTCTTAGCAGCTTCAATGAGAACCAAAAGTGGGACTGTCGTATCCAAGAAGGAGTCTGACACATGATCTATAATAGCCTTGCGGAGCTGAGGAGAAATTAAAAATTTGGGCTTTTTTTCTTTTTTTTTCCTCAGGAAATAGTTCATGTTATTTCCTATCCTTATATTTTTTGCACAGTCTCCAAAATCATAGTATTTAAGACTGTGTATGAACGGTCCTTACAAAACTAAAGCAAACAAAATATCCAGGAAAAAAATTATCTAGCAACAGGTTTCTTGCTCTCAAAAGTCACTAATTTTTCTGAATTTGCACTTAACCCAGAAGTAATATTACATGGTAATACTTCTCTATTTCTTCTCAGAGAAGTTGCACTAGAATGTTTATGCATGTGTACAAACAACATTGTACATCTTGTATTCTCATAATTACAAAATTACAAAATGTTTTCTACCTTGTTGGAGGAACTGATGATAAATTTTGATTAGCTAAATTGTAGACTTCATGGTAATTAAACCAAGTTAAATCACTGATTATGCCATTTGATAGCAGATTAATAGAGCAAGAAGAATAATAAATGAGTTTGACGCCCAATTTTCCCTATTTGCATTAATTGTTCTTGCCCTCACACCTTAAATTATTAAACAACTATAACATTCTGCTACAATTAGTTCTTTTAAATTAGATTATATGTAAGCTTATAAATGACAATCAGGCAATTATTCTACTCAGCAAATATTTTCTGAGATTTAAAACTTCAATGGAAAATTAATTCCATGTATTTATATAATATTGTGGTTTTAAGGATCACAATATCCTGAAATGTTTTACTAACCATGTAAAACTATGAATGGGCCAAGAGGCTTTTGGATCAACTCCTTCTTTTAGTTTCATGGCCTCTATACAATAAAACAAAGAGATAAACAGCTATCAAACAGGAAAGTTATAATCTACTTTCTGTGAAAAGCCTATTTTAAGGTGTGTTTTAAGCCAATAGACACTTAGCCTAGTTTTACACTAAGTGAGAATTAGTAGTAATACATTTTCAAGGAGCTGAATGATAGAGCTGCATTTTTTCAAAAGCATTGTCTTTCTATAATAATTATAGGATAATAAATCCATAAATAGATTTCTGTGAGAAAAAAAAACCTCTGCCCAAGATGGTAGAGCTTGCTCAGGAGAGTTGTGAAATTTTCCAGCTACCAAGAATTTCACAAGGCTGAAGAAAGATCCCCAAGGAAGGATTCTGCTTAGCATGCAGAGAAGCAAACCACTAATGGCAACTAATTAATATTTACTGCACTTATTAGAACAGAGTGTAGAGTGCTAAGGGGTTAGAAGAGGAAGATCTTAAGTGAATGAATAATGTGTTTGTAGTCCATAGGGAGTGGAGCAGGGGTTGTGTAAGTTTCAGATACTAAGAGAAAAGTGGAAGAAATCTCTCAGAGGGGATACAGTTTTCAATGACCATCCCTTGCCTCTATCCTCTTCTTTCATTTGTAGCTGAGACATTTAGAAGGAGGACTGAGAGAAGATCTGCTATAGAGATATGCCATTGAGAGCCAGCATACGAGAGGTAACTCAAGCCGAGGATGTGGATGGAAACACATAGAGGGAAACACACAGTGAGGAGAGGTCCAATAGTAAAATTTTAGGAAAGACTAACATTTATGAGAGTCATGCAGATGGAAGAGCAGGACCTAAAACAAGACTGAGATAATGGCAAAAAAGAAAAAGAAAAAGATCAAATTACCAACAACCAAAAGACAAACTTTCAAATAGATTTCTTTGTCAATGCTCTCCAAATGTACTTATACTACCAAACATAATTATAATATTTACATCATGGAATTGTTGAGTCTTCTTTTCTGTGTATATGATTTTATCTAATTCAACAAATATGTTTGAAAATTCACCTTTCTACCAAGAGCAGAGTATTGTGAGAAATGTCAAGATGAAAATGAATAGGGTCTTATAATCTAGTGGAGGATTGAGTCATTACGTATTACAGTAAAGGAAACCAGGAGACTGGCAGAAAAAAAAAATTCAAGAAGAGAATAGGCTTAGATAAGTCAAATATTTAAAAAAAAAAAAAAACACAAGACTTTTCTATCGGGTTTGACTACTAAGAGGTTATTGGTAAACTTAGTGAGAGCAGTTTAAGTAGAAAAGTAGAAAAATAAGTCATATTGCTATGGTTTAAGAGTAAATAGAACACAGGGAGGTAGAGACAGTGAGTACAAATTCCTGTTTCTAGCCATTTGATTGTGACATCAAGAAGCAAGACCTGTTATTAGCTATAGTGAGACACATATTTAAAGAGGGATTGTCTTTTATATAAAAAGACTTTGATATAATTTCCCATCTGTAACTATATCCAAAAGGTCAGATTAGCCTCTTGTGCTTTTCAAGAAATGTATACTGGTTTATGACCAAAGCAAGAATCTAGAGAGATGGAGAGCAACTGTTGTCTCACACTGTGCCAATCTTTGTAATCTTTGCCTCATGACGGAACGAAATGGCCAGAAATTACTTGTGTTAGGCATGAGTGAAAGCTTTAAGAGATGGCACACAGTCAGCAGGCAAGGAGGTATCCCTCCCACTGAAAGCACCTTTACCCATGTAAATGATGAGCAGCATTAATGAATTCCACCAACCCACAATTTTCTCACCAGTCCCTGTCTGACTCGCTGATTCCTGATCCTTCACCTTCACAGTCTTAACTATGATTATGGACTACATTAGAGGCTTTAGGTGCCTTACATCTCATCCTCTGGACCTATCTTTGATTTCACCTGTTGCTGTGAGAAACAGTTCCATGTCCTCTGAAGATATCCCATGCTTCTTGTGTACATTCCATGCTTCTCTTTGTTATTGTCTTGGGGCCTGTTCCAAGTCTCTGTGAGATTTTAAGCCCAAGTACAAACACAACCTAGAAGTTCTGCAGAATCCCTACCACTGGGGACAATCCTCATCCAGTGGGAATAGGAACTACTGGATAAAATTCCTAGCCTCCATTCATTGGTCAGATAATTCTTGGAAACATGCTGTTGTTTCTCAGAGGTCCTTAAGCTCCTGTTGCCTATAGCAGCAACTTCAATAGCATATCCTTTCTTCATCCCCTGCCCCACTTCTCATGTTCTCTTACACTTGCATCTGGGAATCTCCTCCCAAATAAAAAATCTGCACTTTGGTCTGGGTCTCAGGCTCTGCTTTCAAGGCAATCCAGGCTAAAACAGGCACCTTTCTTTGTTATTTATGTTGTTTGGTCATGCACCAAGTAACAGGCTCCAGTGTCTTACCTACACTACTACTCATTGATGATCATACTCTGCCACTTCTGCTTTGCACACCACTGGGTTTGGTGCTGCCCTGCCTTCTATTATGCCGCCTATGAAAGAGGAATTATTATGAGATAGAAGTTGAAATGCAGATGGGGACAAGATATTAATAAACTAGAACGTTATGCTAAGCAATTTTCTTTA